>NC_053132.1:27392059-27692059 GCF_010015445.1 Perca fluviatilis | reverse complement strand
GGCAAAAGTAACACTATCTTAGGTAGTGTGTGTTGCTGTTGCTGTGTAAACTTCTCCAAATCCAATAAAGCAGGACAGCTAATGCTAACCTAAACCCTGATATAGCAGCATCCAAGACCAGCTTCCACAGAGTGAGGAAATACTGGATGTGCCACATGAACTGGGCTTTTGTTTAATGTAGTCCACACAGCGGTGCTAAGCGCCAGACGGAGCCACGGTGCCGCTGCAAAATAGTCTCGGGAAGAAACTTGTTTTGGTGGAACGTGTGTACTTTCAAAAGTAGTTTTAGTCGTGCAACAGAAAACTCAGATTGGGCAGATAGTCTAGCTAGCTGTCTGGTTTTACCCTGCAGAGATCTGAGGAGCAGTTGACCATAGTCCTCATAAATCCACCGGAAGTTAGAACGGCAACACAAAGAAAGAGGAAGGGATGGACATCCGGCCGAATTTCCAGCAGCTCCGGAGCAATCCCGGAAGTGGAACGTCGTGGATAAAGACTAAGTTTAATGTAATGTTAACCTGTAATGGCACAAAATAACGCACTTAGCTAATGATGTGCGCCTTTGCCTTGGAAGTAACGCTTGGTTAGTTAGTTAGCTGAACATGCTAACAACTGCATATTTTGCTAGAGCAGATGAATACACTGTTTAATCCATTGTTCACAGTTTTGCTGTTATGGTTTTATTTTTTCGGTTAGGTTTTGGTTGCGATGGAAAGTCGGTTTAATGTTCGGGGAAAGTTAGTTTTTGGTTAGATCGAACGTTCCCCTACCGTTGCAACCTTTAGGGAACGTTCCCATAACGTTCTCCTACCGTTGCAACCTTTAAAGCATAGATATATACACTAGATGTCGCCTTGACCACGGCAGTTCATTGGAACGAATGCGTCAACAGAGCCGCCATCTTGGAACAGGGGAGTCACTCCTCTTTAATGCATCAGCGTCAATGTAGGCAAAGGTCTAACGGAAATAAAATCACCATAAATCGTCATGAATGCAATTTTCTAGTTTTTGTGGTTCGTTCCAAAGGTCAGACATGTATTTATGATCAAGTCCAGAGAAAAATTAAGCTTTTGATATTAATATAATCTACTTTGTTCAAAATGTAATGCCTAGTGCCTGTAAGCCTAGGTTTATAGTCTCATTCTTCCACTTGATACTGCTTCCGCTTAAGTAAACTTAAGATGAACTAAGAAGAGACACTGCGGCCGGCCACGGAGCTCTCCACCTCCCGCTGCCGCCGGAGCTCAGATTGCTGGTTGAAGGCGGCATATATATATATTATAAAACACATTGTCACATGTTAAATGTTATCCCTTGCCGTTTGTTCTTTTCATTTCCTCTATCGAACATCAATAAGCAGCACACAAGTCCGGCATCTGAATGCGGGAAAACTTCGGACCCCTGTTCCAAGATGGCGGCGGTTTTGATGTATGCTTAGAACCTCAAGGCGACATCTAGTGTATATATCTATGCCTTTAAAGAACGTTCCCGTAACGTTCCCCTACTGTTGCAACCTTTAGAGAACGTTCCTGTAACGTTCCCCTACCATTGCAACCTGTAGAACGTTCCCCTAACGTTCTTTTTTTACATTCCCTAACCTTTAAAAAACTATCAACCATGGTGCAAAAAAATAACAAATATATATAAGAATCAGAATCAGTTTTATTGGCCATATAGACACATACTATACAATGGAGACAACATACATATAGGCACAATATACAAAAGATACAACTATACAAATAAGACATAATATCAATACAAGCACACAGTGGGATGTAGAGTGCAAAGTAATAGTGCAAATGTAGTGTACAAGATGCATATTGGAATGATAAAGTATGTGTAGGTGAATGGCCAAGGTGGGGATGACCCCACTTAGCAGCAGTTCAGGAGAGTGATGGCAGTGGGAAAGAAGCTGTTCTTGTGTCTGGTTGTTTTTGTGTGCAGAGATCTGTAGTGCCTGCCAGAGGGGAGGAGGCAGGAGGATGGCAGCAGTATAGAAGATGGCCAATAGCTCTTGTGGTAGGCCATGCAGTTGCCGTAGGAAGTACATCTTCTGCTGAGCCTTTTTAAGGATGTTGGACTCCCACGTCAGGTCCTAGGAAATGACAGAGCCCAAAAACTTGAATGACTCCACCTTTGACACTGGGCACAATAAAATAACACCTGCCTGTTATAACCCTGCAGATTGTCAGGTCCTGGAAGGCCTTCTTTGTCTTTCTGCCCTGCAGGCTATACGGTTTTAGAACGTCATTGGTTGCCACTCGCCGTAGCATGCGACGCATGGCAGTACCTCCGGTCGAACCTCCAAGGGTTGTCAGGAAAAGTTGCTGTAAAACATATAGAAATACGAATTACACATGTAGAACAAAGGGGAGAGCTTGTACAATCTCATTTTGTAAGAGAAGTCAGTTCAGTTATAGTGATATTTGAATTTATGCAATTATATAGTGTTATCTTAATTACCATTTTGTTCCTCCTCTACTGTTGACCGAGACTCCTGTCGAACTCCTGCAGCTTGGTGACTGTCGAGCAGGGCAACAGCAACGCATCATCAACTGGAGCAGAGGGAGGTGACTGGGAGCTCCTTAAGAGCAGCTCATCCATCTTTTCCTCAAATGTGTCCATCCGCTGTGCCATGCGGGTAATGGATGTCCTCATAATTAATGGTTTTAGTTGTTACATTATATACTTGCATATGTGAACAACTTAAATGAGTGTTCTTACCTCTCTGTGTGATGAGTCACCTCCCTCTGTTTGATGAGTTCTGCGTTTACAACAACAAAAAAGTCATGAAATTGTATTGAATTGGAAATGGAAATTCAAAGCCACTGTACCTTCAGCTGGGTCCCAGGCAGAGCTTGCGTTACAATAGACCCATCCAGCTCTGGGCGACCGGCTGGTTTCCTGTGTGGTGTTGACTCATCTAAAAAGAAAGTAGATATGAATATTGGTCAGTTCATTTATGGTAGGTTTCTTGCACATGCCATTGCAAAAGATGAACCTATGCTATTACATTAGACAATCACAAAAAAAAAAAAAAAAAGCCCGCTGTTTCGAGAATAGAGCTTCTCTTAATACATCCATGGCTTTATCTCTCATCCACATTACAGGCTTTACAGCATACAGCCCTCGGATGTATCGTAAGATAAGTGTTAAACCCTAAACCCACATCGGCTCTTAGGGACACATAAGATATTACGTTAACGTTAGCTAGCTACCTAGCTAACTAGTTCCATTGTTTAGGTTGAGCCGATAGCCCCGGCAGTTTTGGGAAACGCTAATGACGTTATATTTATGTAACAGGCTTTACAGCATACATGCATACATCCATACATTCCTCGGATGTATCATAAGATAATACCATGGATGTATTAATAGAACACATGTTGAATTACAGCCTCCAATTTGGACGTGCATTCAGTGAGTCCGATTGAGTTCAGCTCGACTCGCTGTGGCGCTAATGCTGGCAACCATGTCGGAGCTTTCTTTAAGTTCTTTACCAAAATCTCTCACCTTGTTGTCCAGGTTCCTTATGGCGGCTAAAACATCACCGAGGGAAGGATCAGTCTCTGTCGCCAACTTTGATGTACATACATAGGGCTAGCAGCACGCGCAGCAAAGCTAACTTGTTTCCTGCGTTAGCATACGGGCTAGCAGTCTTGAGCAGAGAAAAGTCTTTACTGTTGACAGCCGACAATGTCTTTCTTGGTATCTTCGTCCTACCTTGCGTTATAACACCGTCGATGAAGTGTAGTCAGCATATGTTTTAGTCAATGGCAGTATTTCAATTTGAATTTGGGACCAAACGAATGGATCTTTTGTCTGCCCTGTTCGCCAGGTGTCTATACCGGTGTTGTATACGGAAGTCAGGACAGGACTTGAATCGGTCACCTGAGAGCAGAGGCACTGTCTTCCCCTACTGGCGTGGGGGTGTAACGGTTGGATTTTTACACTGAACTGAGCCACTTGTTAGAAGTGAAATGAAAGAAGTGAATTTTCTTAGTTGTGAAAATCGTTCTATTGATAGATTCTTGTTTTAAGTATTTTCACCTAATACAGTTAAAAAAACGAAATCAAACACAAAAGTATTGTTTTTAACAAAATTGTTATCAGCCTAAAAATAAATATATTCTCTTGCTATGTTGTTTATCACTTCAATTTTATAAGACCAATCATTTTTGAGTGAAAAGTGACTGCAAACCTTTTATATGCTACTTCAAAAACTTAAATGGAGCTGGTATAAATAAACCATAACTAAAACCGCACTCAGAACAACCAAAAACAACCGAACCGGAACGTTGTGTGGAGGTAAAGTGCAACCACAGGAGAACGTTTCAGTTGGTTGGTTCCCTTAACGTTTAGGGAACGTTCCCTAAATAATGTCTAACTGTAAAGTCTGTAATGTCCAACTGTAATGTCTGTAATGTCTAACGTAAACATACACGCCACTTTCCTATAGCCAAATGGCGTGTTATCTGTACGCATTTTGAGCTATCTACGTGTATGTCTACGCTGTATACAGCAGATGTAAACGTACCCACCACGTGGTGTCGCCACGTTGCGTGTTATCGCGAGAAGGTGACGTACTATCGCGAGAACTTCACACGCATGTAAAAAAAAAAAAAAAAAGGCTTTAGTAACACAAAAAAACGACAAAAACATGACGGTGAAAAATGTCACACGCTTAGGAAAACAATAAACGGTTGGGTTTGGGAAAGAAACATTCCTCCCCCGAAAAACACCCCCACAAGATGGTTTGTTAAAGCAGCAATTAGGACTCATATTTACGTAAAGCACATGTAGTGCGCCTTCTAGTGGCCATAGTAATTATAACAGGAGCAAAACAGGACAAAGTATAAGAGCGAGGCAGGTTTGGGAGGTGGATGGGTCAAACAAACAGGACCGGGGTTCATGTTCCGTTTTTCCAAGTTTTTTGTTTTTTTTTACTTTATGGAACAAACTGAACTACGTCACGTTCTGCGTCACATGTGTAACCGGAAGTGTAGTAATGTAACAGATTTTACTCCAAACCACGATCATTTTCTAAACTTAAATAAGTAGTTTTGTTGCCCAAACCTAACCAAGTAGGTTTTGTGCCTAAACGTAACTAAGCTGCAACTATTTCACAACGTCAACGGCATGTTTCAAACCGCGAGCGCAGGAATAAACGACCTACATGGTATGGAGGACTTGTT
Organism: Perca fluviatilis; assembly: GCF_010015445.1. Taxonomy (NCBI): domain Eukaryota; kingdom Metazoa; phylum Chordata; class Actinopteri; order Perciformes; family Percidae; genus Perca; species Perca fluviatilis. The sequence continues at coordinate 27,686,861 of NC_053132.1, read as the reverse complement.
GATTTGGTTCAATTGATTCTGTTTTGAGTTGTTAGCAGCATAAAACCTAAAAGGCGTGAAAAGCTGAAACACATTATCAATTTCAGCATTTTTTATTTGGCAAGTAAACTAAATGGTAAATATTATCATGGTGCAAATGAACGACTAAAGTCCCCTCAACATTTCTATTTGTCTCTCAGCTGTCCCGTGCTCAGTTCAGTCAACAGTCAACACACAACCTGCCATGTGATCACCACATCCACACCAACCTATAAAAACAATACAGTTTAGAAATAATAGTGTGTTGTTTAAATGAGTGACATCAATAGCATTCCTGATATTATTATTACTTATAGCGCACATGCAGGACTCCCATGTCGGGAGGCAACTTTTATAGTGTGATTAGTTTCACTTTCATTTCTGATATTTTACACATGTTGACGATGAATGCTCTGGGCTTACAGACCTTAGTGTGATTATAAGGCACTGCTGTATTGCCTTCATGCAAATGAGTTTTTATGCCCCATTCATTGTCTCAAAGAGCTGTATGAAAATGCGTCCATTAGGGTGCAGAGGAGAGTACCAACGTTAATCGCCGCTGCTCCTGGCGGCTTAAAAACCAGCGATTTGGCTTTCTAAACCTTATTCTATCATTATGACAATATAAGCATGTGCAGAAAACGTATTTAGTAAAAGTCAGGGCAGGAGGGAAACCTAGCTATAACAATGACAGAATAATTAAGAACGTTAAATGGCGTGGGCTATGGCGTATAGTGTCAGATGTGTTCACCTGAGAGCCACCCAGCACAGGGACAGACACACACTCACACTGACAGAACACACACACACACACTGACATCACACAGCTGCTGCTGGAGGCCGCTATGTCTGCCTCTTTACAAACACACACGCACCCACGCACGCACACACACACACACACATGTACACACATAGTGCCCTCCAAGACCCCCCATCCATATCCTGTGCACTCCTGACAACCTCACCTCTTCATAGTCTGACAAAGTCTTAACCCCCGCTCTATCAACCCTCTATCTCCCATCCTCCTCCTCTAATGTACACACACACACACACACACACACACACACACACACACACACACACACACACACACACATACTCTCTCTTCACTAACAGCTCTCCAGTCCATCCTGTCCTTCCTATTGATTACATATAGAGCACCACACTAAATGAGCAGAAACCAGTTGACATACAGTTACCCAGGGGGTTTGGGGGTATCTGGTGCCCTAAGGTATTTTCCCACTTTGCCCAGCTGATTGTCTAGCCTTGCCCCCGCTTGGTCCGATCTGGTTTGAAGCAGGCACGAAGGATGGAGGCCTGAAGACAGAGAGGTGAAGTGAAAAAAAACATGCTCTGCAGGGCAACTCCATGCAACTCCCATGCTCCAATCATACTACATTGGACAGTGCATTCTTGTACACTTCCTCCTGTGACACTCTCTCAAGCAGATGGCCGAGGGACAGCTGTACTCCATGGATGGCATATGAGCAGAGATATTTAAAACATTTCAAGAACGTGACTGCTCCTATCAGCAGCTGGGGAGCTAAATACCACTGATTCCTCTTTTATTGGAACGGCAAGACAATGTGACAACCATCTTGTTAAACATTCCAGACACATCTTAAGTAACAAGTGTTTGTAATTCGCTCGCTGAATTTGGACTTCATTTTTATGATATTTTGTGCAGTTTGGGCATTTCAACTAGTCACATCTGCGATATCTAAAACACCAGAAATCACACAAAACCCTAACAGTCATTTTGTGATCTAGATGTCTGTGCAGTCGGCCAATAAACACATTGTGCTCACTTGTTGCATTATGGAAAGTCTGTTTTTAACATGCTCTATGCAGAGGCGTATGACTTATTGCATTTGCATTAGGCATCACACAGCTGAGCGAAAAGAGCCACACTGCAACACCCTTCTGCACGCTTGGTGTATATAATGTACAAAATGTACACTTGAATCTGTCGAACTGGTATATGAGCTGATCTCATTCAGTCCTTTTCTTTTCATCAGACACTCTCACACACGCACGCACAAACACACACACACAAACACACACACACACGCACGCACGCACACACACTCAAACACACACATACGCACGAACACATACACACACACACACACACGCACAGCTCCAGACAGTCCGTTGACATAGGGCCCAATTAAAGGGGAGGATTAAGCCAGGGCTGGGTGACCTCTTGAGGAATCTCTCTGAGACGCTGTGTGTACACTGTCAAACCCTCTGACAGACCTTCCCTTTAAGCACTTTCACCTGCTAATTAAGAAGCAGTGTGTGTGCATGTGTGTGTGTGTGTGTGTGTGTGTGTGTGTGCGTGTGTGTGTGTGTGTGTGCGCGCGTGTGCATGTTCATTCACCGCATATACAGGCCAGCGTACCCTTGGGTGTCAGCGATAGATTTGCAGCCTGAGAAGCCTCTGTGTAAATATTTGACTGGAGCATTGTATGGGTTTTTGGAGCTTGCTCCAGCACACGTCAGCGCACGGGCTACAGCAAACAGAGCTGCTGTGTCATTTATTAGCCTACATTAAATTATTTCATGTTTTGGTGTGTGCATCGCGCTGCTGTGTGTCGAGGCTCCTCGCTGTGTTTATGGTGTGAAGAGATTAAAATGGATAGCGGCGAGGCAGAAGCAGTGAGCTGTTGCTGGGAAAAGCTCTCAATGACTGATTAGTGCTGTGTCACTGCAGCTTTTACACAATGTAGAGGAAAGACCTGTAGTAATCACACACTTCTTTGGTACTCTTTTTATTTACTGTAGCAAACTTATAGTGGCAGGGTGGAAACTGGTGCATATTTTTAGGGAATAATAACTTCGGGACAAAGTCAAGCCGGAGATGGGTTCTATGGGATAAACAAGGTAGATAGAAAAAGTTAAAAAGGGAAAGAAGAAGGCATTAAGATGAAATGGAGGGGAGAATGACGTGAGGACAGAGACGAGCACCATTCTATGAACAAGCTAAATATATTGTGTAAGAAATCTGCCAGTGGGGAAAATAAAAATGAAATTTTTTGCACTGGCATAGAAATCAGGCCACTTTGAAACACTATCTGACCTCAAAACTAATATAAGCTAAGAAACTTCAGAAATTCATAGGAAAGGGTCCCGAAATTAAAACATGAATTGTTCTTCTTCTTCATAGCTGATAGCTGAGGAGCTTCAGCAGTCAGATATTAGTCCTCAGTGTAGCCAGGAAGTGAAGCCTGGACTCTGGAGTCACATCTGAAAACATCTCTGTCTTCAACAGAGCCTCTAAAGAAAAAATGTATTCAAGAATTTTATAGAAAAATTGTAATTTTTCCTCAACACCAGTCTGCGATCTGCCTTCCGTCCAACTACAGTTTAAAGATGCTGAAACGGCGGCAGCCAACACTGCTAGCTGCGAGCTAACAATTGGAGTAGTGCTCTTACTGCCTAATTGCTGTCGGGTTGGGCTTCTGCAGGAGATCAGTGCTCATCAGCGGACAGTAAAAGAATGGACACAGCGACGCCATATACTTTATTCTTTATTTCAGGCCCAAGGGGATCCATATCACAATAAAAAACACACAGAGTAAAACATAAATAGAAAAAAAAAATACAAAGCCTTCCACAATGTTCAGTGTCTAACATACAGACGTGTTCGCCAGTGGTTCCACATTCTGGAAGAAAATCTGACAGAACTGCGTACAGGGTTAGCCAAAACAGCGATTAAGTCATTTTCTGACTCAGATACCCTACACATAAATCTATACATCAGGTTACTTAAAACAGCAGAGCAGGTAGGTACCCCAACACTGACAAACATATGGCTTGCACTGGAGCTTCTTGGAGCTCTCTGCATCAGCCTCATGCTGTCATTATAAGCCACTATGAGTTTTCTAATGCTGCCTTGCTTATAACGACACCACAGGTAGGCAGTATACAAAGGTGTACAATACGCTCTAAAGAGTGAGATCTTCGACGGAGACATGTGAAGTCACTTTTCCGGTGATGGCTGAGCGTTACTGCGCAGCCTCAAACTGAGCTTGACAACGTAGATGTGATGTGATCTGTGCCAAGAGAAATCTCAATCATTCCCAATCTTGCAGAGACGGAGAGCGTAGGTATATGTAAGGAGATAACATAGGCACAGGCTAATTATTGCTAACTAAAATGCTAGTTAACATTAGTAACTATACGGTAATTCCTCTACTGTGCGACAGTAAGTCGCGTGGTTATGACACAATCGTTAGCCTATTTTTACAAAAACGTCTGCTACGGGGCCATAACGTGAGATAAAAGGTAATGGAGCCTTTTATACATTGCTGTGTTTTTTTAGAAATAAACAATGGACAAATAGAGTCTTCAGATGTAAAGTTATTCGCTGTCAAAGTGACGCCAAAATTAATAGGAGTCAATGGAATGCTAACGGAAGGTGATGGCTAGTTAGCCTACAATCTCCCCATAGGAGGTACGCTTTCCGGATGCTCGCTTACCCCCTTGGGCGTTACCAGCGGCTAACCTCCATATAAGCACCGTTCTCTGGCAGAAGGCCAGCCCAGGCAGCATGCTCTGAACCTTTTAAGCTCTTATTGTTTCTTGTTTGTTTGAGTTGTGAAAAAGCAGAAATGTGAAAATAGCAAGCTTTACAAATTAGCGAGCTTTACAGGTGTTGTTGTTGGTAGATGTGTTTTTGAACTGGATGGAACCAGACTGCTTCATGTCTTTATGCTAAGCTAAGCTAATGGTATCCTGGCTCTAACCCTAGACATGACAGCAGTGTCAGTCTAATCATCTCACATAAGCAAATAAGCTTATTTCCCCAAATGTTGAACTATTACTTTAACAGATATTTGGGATATCAGTGTGTCAACAATGCAGTCCACATTTCAGACCCTTATCAGCTATATAATATATATATATATATATATATATATATATATATATATATATATATATATATAGAGAGAGAGAGAGAGAGAGAGAGAGAGAGAGAGAGAGAGAAAAAATAAAGACCAGTTACCTTGAAAAAAGTGAAATAATGTAATTAAAAAAGGAGCAAATGTAATCTTGTGACTGACTTTGGACAGAGAATGTAGTGACTGGAAGCCAGACTAGTAGAGGGACACGTACTGCATTTCACATTCTCAGCTGTAACCACAGAACCCTTTAATCTGGGTGTAGGGAGACAGTAGCCTCGGGAACAACGACTTTGACACCTGCTGTGCAACAAAAACAAGGACACATAAATGACGTTCCCACAACTTTCTTCCTGCGTTGGATTTTGAGATTCTTTCTCATGTTTTGGTGGGTTTCTAGTGTGCCTCGTCTCAAGCAATGCATCACGTTCCATAATATCTTCAAATCAAGCCTGAATGACCAGCGCAGAGAAAGCCTTGACGTGTCCAGCTGACGTCCTGTGTTGACGGAGGTTTAGGAGGCTCTGCAGCGGGCTAATGCCGCCCCCTGAGCAGAACGCCTAACTCTGACGAATGTCCGCCTGGTATGTGGGAGCTGGAGGAAGGGATGGCTTGTTGAATACAGGCTGGAGGAGATAGATAAATATATAGCTCCTGCTTCTCCGCTGCTGGGCGACAGACTGCTCTCAACCCATACCTTCATTCATCGATAAATCAAAGTATAAAAAGAGCAGTCTGATGCTGAAAGGGCCTCCATACACACTTAAAGAAGCACACTTTGTAACTTGGTGTACACACGCCTTTTAATCTTTTATAATAAGTATACAGGGTTTCCCCTAGAAAAGTTGTTTAGCCCGGTGGCAAGTGGGCCCAGCTAGGGCCAGACACAGACTGATGGCAGCATTAATGTAGAGCCCAATAGTTTCTGTGATAACAGAATCATGGACAGAATTGCGAAATTGAGAAGTTCAAAAAGCTATAAGACAGATTCCACATGGCCCTACATTATTGAGTCAGTGCAAAAGGCTAAAGACTGGAGATTTGAAAATATGACTATGTCTAAGTTTCCGAACCGAGCTGCCCCACTCTAACTGTAATTTAAAAAATAAAAAAACGTCTTAAATATCCATTCAAATTTTTGGCTTAGGCCTGGTGGGGGGCAACTTAGGCCCGGTGGGCCACCAGGCTTGCATTACATTGGGGAAAAACCTGAGTATGTTTTGTGAATCTTACTTATATTGCATTTTATGAAAGCTGGGACTTCAAATCAGATTTTAAACTCTCATGGTGACCAATAAGTCATATTTGTGTTGCCAAAGCATATCGAGAAGGAAAACTGTTGCTAAAGGAGGCAGAAAGCAATGTTGGTTATTTTCACAAACGGTTATGTAAGACATGAAAGAAAATCATACCATTTCTTATACCCAATCTGAGAAAATCTCTCTCTTTAGCTGCTAAATGCTCCACCATAACTGTGTCTGTGTGCTGCTCAGCAGGTAGTGCACAGTGGGTTTATACAGGGGTTCAAGTAGGATCTGAACCGTAAGATCTGGATAACACCACACCAAATTCCATTCTCAAATTTAACACTTTAAAGTTTCTATCCACTTTAAAGTCTCTATCCACTATACATAGTGTTGTAATATAACTAAGTACAAATACTTAGTTACTGTACTTAAGTAGAATTTCCATGTATCTGTACTTTACTACGTTGTTTATATTATTGGAAACTTTCACTTTTATTCCACTACTTTTCCTAAATAAAATGTATACTTTTACTTTTTTGTTTTAAGAAGGTGTGGAAACCGTGAGTTTAGAATGCCAACACAAAGAAAGAGAAAGGGGACGGACATCTGGACGAAAATGAGGGCCATCCGGCCGAATTTCCGGCGGCAACGGAGCAATCCCGGAAGTGGAACGCCGTGATATAGACAAAGGAAACACTGTATGGATATTTGGCGTTATTTTAAATAAAGGGAAAACACTGATGTTTGAAACTGCCAATTAGATTAATTTACTTATTAATCAAAGGTGGCCCACTTTAACCCCTGGGTTTATACTTTCACCACTTTTTGTTCGTTAACGATTTGCATGAAACTTGGTGTAAGGGTGTAGCACGGGCCAAGGAAGAACCCTTTATATTTTGGCGTGGCGGGACTGTCCCACGAGATGGGGCTACGGCTTTATAGTAGCTCTGTGTGTTTTGGTCATCTCTGTTATGCTAACGCTTGCAGCTGCAACCCGGGACACCGCAGACAGACACTCAGCGCCGATGTCCAGATGATGAGTTGCAGATGAAGATTGTTATTGACTTAAAGTGGACTCTTACTTTCTTTTTCTTTGTGTGATTAATAATTACGTTCTATTTATAGTATTAGCGTTACACAGCGTCACCCTCCTCCTCATGCAGCATAGGCTGAACAGTGTCCTGACTGCTGACCTGCGGCTGTTTGAGGATTTAACTCCAGCTGTGCAGTAGTTGATGATCTGGAGGTCATGTTCACGATGTTATTTCAGTCGAAGCATTTGATATTTGTGCATACCTACATGACATTAAAGTATTTTCTGTATAAGCATAATAAATGCACAGCAGAGATGATGATTCTAATAGTTTTGGAAATATATCCAGACATGTTTAGTGGTTGCGGTTGCAGATTTGCATATCATAGAAGTGTGGACTGTTGCCCTTGGCCGAGATCTGCGCTCTCCGGCGGCCCTATCAGTGAAGCACAACATCAAAGTTGAGCTGGAAGAAGCTGAAATGATCCATAGAGCTGATGGGACTCAGAGTTGTATACAGATCCTCTGCACGAGCGACGCCTCTCACATGTACTGTTAATACAAGGAGATAGACCAGGAATATATCCAATGATCATAAGTTAAACTAGAATCTAACCAACCTTTTTATCTATGATTATTATTATTATTATTATTATATAAAGCAGTTAGATGTAGGCTGACATGTTGTAAGAAATTAAACCTCCTGGCTGTACTGCTGCTCCACTATCAGCATCTGTCTCTGTCTGGATCTCTCTCTCCCTCCCTCTCTAATGACAGGCAGCAGGCTGATAGGCAGATATATTTACACTGGTGGCAAGGGAGGAGGAAGTCATCAGCCAAGCCCTGTCCAGCCTCCAGGCGGGGCTTAGAGAAAACCCTGGCCGGGTAGCACCTCCCCGAGCAGGGCATATCTCTGTGCTGTCCTGGCCCTGCTCACAGTTCTCAGCTAGATGGGACCAAAGCTTGACGGTCCCGCAGACCCACACTCCCACATCAGCCCCGGGGGAGAGAGAAGAGCAGAGAGCAGGAAGCTGCTGTAGTGTGCTGACTGGCTGAGAGACGCCAGAAGGAAACCAATGTGTTGATGAGGCAGGCTGAGTCACTCCATCTCCCCTCAGTCTGGTGTCCAGAGGTGGCCGGGGGTCCAAGTGTGCACCGCTTCTCGAGTGTGTGTGACTTTACTTTGCATCTTTTGATCACTGGAACTGGACTGTAAGCATTATGACTCTTCTGGGCTCTGAACACTCCATATTGATACGAAGCAAGTTTAGATCAGGTAAGTCAAAAGAGGATTGACCTGTGTCTGTCTGTCCGTCAGGGGACAGTTGGTGTGCAGCTGTGTTTATTTGTGCAACCTGTTCGTCTGTCAACACTTGGCATTTACAGGCCATCCTGTGTTCATTATGTCATTCATCTGTCTTGGGTGAGCTGTGTTGACACTCACAATGTGCTCTGCAGTGACACCAGCAAAGTGACAGGTGTGTGTTATAAACATGTGACGGTACGAGGAATGCCAGAGGGAGGCCAGCATAAGTCAGATATCCTCCCGCGCTCTGAGCCCTGTCACACTGTGATCAATTCACGGCCGGACGGTTTCTTTGATCTTCATCCGCCTCCTCATAAACGCAGGACATGTCTCTGGTGATGTCTCGGGCAGGTTAGTGCACTTGTTTCATGCCAGTGGCTAACCCGCTGCTGACGGAAGCCAGTTCTCACTGTGGCTCGGGGAGATTAGACACCGGAGAGGGGTCAGAGGTTATCTTTATATGGCTGAATTAGAAGCTTGTGTGTGTGTGTGTGTGTGTGTGTGTGTGTGTGTACACCTGTGTATATCAAAAGGGGAGGAAGGGTAAGGACTACAGTGCTGATTTAAACTCCACTTAACACGCAGCAGCTGCTGGGGCTTTGTATCCATTTATCTCCATCACACACACACACACACACACTCACACACTGCCTCCATCTTTAATTCCATCACTCTCCCTGTCACCCACACACTCTCTTAGTGTTTGAACATAGTGTCTGTGAGGCTGAGCGCATGTGTGTGTGTGTGTGTGTGTGTGTGTGTGTGTGTGTGTGTGTGTGTGTGTGTGTGTGTGTGTTGAGTGTGTGTAGTCTGAGCAACAGTGCCCCCTCCCTGAGGAGAGCATAACGGCAGCAGAGCACAGATCAGCTCTCTGCTCTGTAAAGTTCATACACACCATGGCCTCTGAATCGTACAAAGCGTGGCTGGAGTGCTTCAGTCCTGACTGACAGCCACTTTGCCTGTGAGCTGTAATTGGTGTCCACAAATGGCATGGTAAATGACGCTTTTCCTTTGAGTTGTTTAGAGCAGAACTGGAAATGAGCCCCATTGCTCCGGGGAGCAGGACAGGCTGGCTCAGGGTCTGCGTGGCTCTAACCCACATGCTCTCGCTGCTTAATGTGGCGCAGATGTGGAGATTACTGCCATAAAGGTCATCTTCCTACAAGTCTGCTTGACGTTACAGTCGGAGGGATTAAAGCTGGCTGATACAAGGTACAGCCAGCATGATTGGTCGGGGAAATTTAGGAGTGCACGAGTGAAATGTTGTGCGTAAGAGAAGTAAACTTACCGTCTGTAAATCTCTCTGAGATAACCGCTGATGACAGGGCGAGTCTCAGTTGATCTGCGTGTCCAGGATTTACTGTTTCCTTTAAGCTGCAGCAGTTGGAGTTCCAGTCAGCGCCCATGCTCCTCCTGCCCCACGCTTTAGGCCCATTATCAAAGCCATGGGAACTGCTGCTGCTTGGGTGAAGCTAAAGGGGAAGATAAAGATCTCAGTCAAGTGCTCCCTGCGGACCGCCAAATGTTTTGTGTGTGTATGAGGAGATATTAGATTGTGTGTGTGTGTGTGTGTGCGTGTTACTGACTCGTTCTCATGCCGGTTTGATTAACAGCTGACAGCTGACATGATAGTATGACCGAGGCGTCACATATAAGTTAAATCAATACTACAAGGTGTCGAGCACATGTTGGACAGTAAGTCAGCACCAAACAGCTTGTTTACATCAGCGCAGCCGAGCCACGACCTGTTCACGTCTCACCTGAGGAGAAAGGAAAACGCACACATGTTATTGGTAGTTCAGCTGTCACTCTTTATTCAAATTAGAACAGAGATCTTCAACAGGGGGTCCGGGACCCCTGGGGGGTCCTCAGAGTTACTGCAGGGGGGCCACCAAATTATTAAGTTTTTGAAAGTTTTTTTCAAAAATTAAAATGTCCTAACATGAATCCAATCCAATTTGTGATTTTTTTTTTTTATTTATTTTTTTTTTATGATAGACTTACTGTCCTATAGGTAAGGTAGTCACTAAGATCCACAGATACAGTTCATCCAGAGGATTCATTGTGCTACATTTATGTTTAACATCAAAACATGATTTATTAAATCATGCCAACAATTATTCTTTTAATAGCTTAGGGACTGTTTGTTATTTATTCAAGGGGCCACCGTAGGAGTTTTGGGACCTTTAGTCAAAATAGACATGACCCTCCCCTCGCCAGTAATCATTTTTCTATAACCCTCCAAAACAATTTGGAAAAAAGGAATGACCCCCCCCAACAATTTATCAATACCTTCAGAACTGGTTTGCCCTTGGCAAAGATATACAGATTACCATTGTTTTTTAGAGTAATGACATACATGACTAAACCTCTGCTTTCTCATCTGACGTATCACACTCCTCTGTTATGGTGTGGTGGCCATTTCAGTAGATTTACTCACTAAAATAGTTGTGGAAACACAATAAGCATGGAATCTAAATGCACACTTCCGGCATTACTGCATTACTTCAAATACTAAGTTACTCCTCTAGTAAACTAGTATTCACATGAAATAAAACAATAAAACATTGACACCATTCAGCAAGGCACTCTGGGTAACATTCAACACACAAACTGGTTGCTATGGACTCGTCACTATTTTAACTGTCACCCCTCAAATTTATAATTCATTTTAGAGAATTTAGGAAACCTTTATTGCAACCTTGGCACGGTAAGATGTCCCGACTAGCAACATTAATTTTCGTTTTCGCGTCCTGCTGCTCCCATCGTCAGCAAGGAAATATTATTTTTTACTAAAGCAGTATATGAAATCAGATGTATTACCTACCACCATTTAGTTGTTTTGTGTTATTTAAGATATTTATAAAATATCTGGTCATGCCAGACGTATTTATTCCACTAATTTTTTTAAACAATGCAATTACCCGTTTCAGCCACCAGAGGGACAGTGCTCCCCCTGCCCCACAGCAAACTCATGGGTCAGACCCATCTGGTAGCGGGGGCCGAGACTAAGAGCTACATGAAAAAATATGCCCCAAACAAGCCACTTTGAAATTTAGCTGTTTCTATGAATACAAAACTTGGGTGACCCCCCCCCCCTCTGCACTAAAAAATGTTGGATGACCCTCCCCTCAACAAAGAATAAAAAGACATGACCCTCCCCTATTTTCATCCGGTGGTCCATTTCATAAATACCAAACGGTCCCTTTAGTATTCTATGCAAAAAAGGTATCTATAAAGGCGCTAGGCCGCCCTACACCTTATTGTAGGCCCAGTTTAATATGCAACTTCACAATATGTAGTACTGTCTCTCTTTCAGTTAAGGGGTCCTTGGCTTAAAAACGTTTAAAACCCCTGAATTAGAACACAAAATAGTCAAACTGTAATTTACTGTCTGGGAATTCTTAATTCATAAGCACACCAAGCCTGGTACTCCCAGGGTCATCTGTCTGACCCACAGTGTTTGCTCTCAGTAAACTAAGCTGGTGTTGTGTGCATCCTGCTAATTGAGCCTTTAATGGATGAAATAGCTTGTGAGACCAAAGGAATGTTACTCTAGTGCTGCTGGCAGATTCTATATCCTTGATCATATTTCTGACTAAACTGATAATAAGTAATAATATGAGAGGCAAACCCTCCGCTGACAATGATTGGCACTCTGGCAACAGATAAAAAAGCACGTACCTGTGGTATGGGTTGGCTTTTTTTTCTTCTTCAAATGCGCAGCACCCTTCTATCCCTCTGCTTACCATAAGTCACTGTCCGTGGAGCCGCTCCACAATCTGCATCTTAACGCTGGAGCGTTGGCTCTCCTGCATCTGGCTACAGCTCACGTTCACAAATCTGCATCTAACTGTCCAAGACCAGATGCCCGTTCTGTTTTAAGCAGAGGTATTAGACTAAAATAAACCTAATACTTCATTGAGGAATACCTGTTTATTAGATGTTATACAGTCGTGCTCGTTCCTCGCAGACACATTCCTGCTTGTGCTGAGGGAACACTCACGTAACAAATGCAAACCAATCTCTTTAGCTAAGCTGTTGAAGTAAAAGTGTGGTTTTATTTTTAATAATGTTTCTTTCTTGTGTGTGGGGCTGTGAATGTGTTCGTCACAATAAATCCAAATATCGCCATGCAGGCTTGTGTGATTATTACTTCGCCAGTGCCGAGCAGGCCAAATGAGCATTTATTTACACCATCAATCTGAAAATGTGTAAATGTTGCTGTGGATTTGTATGTCCTTTGTTGTCAAGAGAGCCCAAGGTAAAACAAATGTCTTCAGTTTCAAAGTGAGACAGGCAGAGTGGGAATGCTTCAGTAATCTGGCTCGCCTCCTACTTCTATAACATGCACACTCTACAATCAGTCCAGACTAGCGAGAGACAGCAGATTCTATGGCAGACACTTTTATTGATAACCTTTAAGTAAACACAGAGCAGCCAAGAGGTTTGGATAAAATGAGGACTTTCAGCTGACTTAAAATCCCGCTGCTTTACCGTTGTTTTAGCTCAAAACAAAAATGGAACAAACTATGTGTTAGCATCACGTGTCAGCACGGACAACAAAGCTGTAACAATCAAACTGAGAAGTTTTTAAAGAAATAGCATCAGATTATATAGCAGCTGATGAGCTTTTTCATACATAATTATTGATAACCTCATAGCATAGTTACATAGTTCCATGGCAGATGGACCTGGATGGAAGCTCACTATCGGAGGGGAAAAAACAGAGGATGTATCAGATACACACTTTCATCTTTCACCCTGCGTTTGCTCTCTGTGATGTTGCGACCAGCGGGTCACCACCCCGTCACTGTAAACCAAAGCAGATGTCAGATGACGGGAAGGGCCTGGTGGGACGATGTGGCACCTGAGCTCGCTGAGATTCAGTCAAACTGTTAAAAAAAAGTAATTACATCAAAGCCCAGAAGGTTTGAGGGAATTCAGAAAATGCTTGAATGTGATATGAACCACCTGAGGGAGAGTTAACAATTGGGAAGGACAATCAGAAAGCGATTACGGCCTTGCAGAAAAGGAGGAACATATCATACTGTAGTGTGTGTGTGTGTGTGTGTGTGTGTGTGTGTGTGTGTGTGTGTGTGTGTGTGTGTGTGTGTGTGTGTGTGTGTGTGTGTGTGTGTGTGTGTGTGTCCGGTCCAGGATCTCAGCAAGAGACTTTCAGATAACAGCAAGGAGGAAAAACAAGAAAGCAAAAGAGCCACAGCCACGAGCAGATTAACAGACACGGGGGAGGCTCTGTGTTTATGACCCCTCACTCCCAACTACCCACATACACACACACACACACACACACACACCCTGCGGACCACACACTGGCGAGCAGATCTGTTTAAAAGCCAGGAGCTGTGTTTATCATTGGCTACATCCTGCTCACAGAAATATTTGTGAGCGAGCAGCGTTGTTCCCCGCATCATCTCTGTGCATATGGAAACATACACACATGTGCATGTAGGTGAAGTGAAATTATTCCTATGAAACAGCATTTAAAATGGGTTGAATTCTCAGTCTCTTCCTGCTTTTTGTCTGTCCCTTACCTGTCTTTCCACATCTCTTTCTCTTCTTTTACTCTACCCCTCCTCCTCCTCCTCCTGCTCCTCCTCCTCCTCCTCCACCTTCAGTCCTGCAGTTAAGACTTCAGCAGAGGAGGACACGAGAGCAGCTGGCAGACCAAGGCATCATGCCTCGTGAGTCACACACACACACACACACACAAACACACTCACACACACACACTTAGTTTTAGAAATTGTGCCGAACATCCCATGTCGGTTAAAGTGGTAATTATATTTTTTGGCCACTTGGTGGCAGCATAACAAGCTGTAAACACAACACTGACATATTCTCACTTTATAAAGTTGATATGGTTAATATGCTAGCAAACAGTTGAGGGTTAACACATCCAGCAGACACAGAGCAGAGGAGGTGTGTTGGTGTCCAATACTGACTCTCCTTTCAGCTCTGTCTAAATGCTCCGCTCCGTTCCCCAGCCAGTTGCTAACTGTGTCTGTCTGTCAGGTGCTGGCCGAGAGAGGACACTCGGTCCATCAGAGTTTTTCTCTGGGAACAGCTGCCTGTTGTGTCTGGAAATATCGCAGATGAGAGCGGTGAGAGTGAACCAAAACAGTTGTAGGCCGTAAAACCATGAGCTGAAAGATGCTAAAATACTCTGAGGGGAAGTCTTTTGATATTTGTTAATATATAAATAACGAAATTTAGCTAAGAAGAACACAAATGAAGTAACATAGTCGAGTGAGAAATCTAATACCATGTACTGTATGTGTTGACAGTTTTGGAGAGCATCATGGATGTAAAGGTTCAAAGATCCAGCCCAGTGTGGGAAATATGAGTGCTTATTGTTTTTTTTTTTATTTGCCCTTTAACTGTAGGTCTCCTTGGCTCAATCAGTATTATTTTGAAAATCTTGGAACACAGTTGTGAGAAGCATCATTTCACATGAATCATATCATTGAGTCTGACATGTTGCGTGGAAAAGATACAAGTTCTTTGTGATTAGCCATTGCTGTTGAAATGAAAACAATAAAATCAGATGCTTGTAAAAGAAAGGAAGACATAAAGAAGGATGGAGACAGAGGATTTCACTGATGGACTGATGAAACCAATCAGTGGAATCAGCAGAAGCCGAAAGGTTGTAGATGAGCTCGACCAAACAAGACTTTATCACCATATTATTGACCAAATACCTCGATATTAAAGTGATGGTTCGGAGTAATTTCACCCTAGGGTCCTTTGCACCATGACCTCGAGCCAAACACCCCCCTAGAAGCTTTTTTCTGCTGGGTCGAACATTGGTCGGCAAGTGTAATTTACATAAACTTCTGGTGTACTTACAAACTTTCCAATCCATCGTTTTATGAGAGCATAACCTATTTGTACTAGTGTAGACGTTTGGTATCCTTTCGGGCATTACTAGTGGGGTCATTTAAGAGATACAAACGTGGGTCCATTAGCCCCTGCGCTAAGCTATTCAGCTGATAACGCTACTCTACGCTAACTCCCAATGTTCAACCCAGCTGAAAAAAGCTTCTGGGGGGGTGTTTGGCTCGACGTCATGGTGCAAAGGACCCTAGGGTGAAATTACTCCAAACCATCACTTTAATATTGCGACGATATTGTAGGCTTGACAAATTTTAGATAAATAATCATCAGTAATGTGGATACAATGACTAAGTGGGTAAAGGCAAATAATAGAACAGATAGACAGCAGGCAGGCAGACAGACAGACAGCAAGCAGGCGGACAGTGAGCAGGCAGAAAGTGAGCAGGCAGACAGTGAGCAGGCAGACAGCAAGCAGGAAGACAGGCGGACAGCGGGCAGGCAGACAGCAAGCAGGCACACAGGCAGACCACTAGTAGGCAGACAGGCAGACAGTGGGCAGGCAGACAGCGGGCAGGCAGACAGAAAGACAGTGAGCAGGCAGACAACGGACAGGCAGACAGACAGGCAGCGGGCAGGCAGACAAACAGCAGGCAGACAGACAGACAGCAAGCAGGCAGACAGCAAGCAGGCAGACAGTGGGCGGGCAGACAGGTAGACAGCGAGCAGGCAGACAGCGGGCAGACAGGCAGACAGGCAGCGGGCAGGCAGACAAACAGCAGGCAGACAGACAGACAGCAAGCAGGCAGACAGCAAGCAGGCAGACAGTGGGCGGGCAGACAGGTAGACAGCGAGCAGGCAGACAGCGGGCAGACAGGCAGCGAGCAGGCAGGCAGCGAGCTGAGTGACCGCCGAGGAATGCTCTCTGCTGGAGGAGGCTCTTTGCCTCAGAGAAACAGATTTACAGAGACACCACCTGTTTACAGCACAGCACCGCAAACACAACAATATGAAGCATGGGAAGGACACTGACTCTGTCTGTCTGTTCCCATCAGGCACTGTGACTCTGTCTGTCCCATCAGACCCAGTGAGGACATGGGACAGACACTGTGACTCTGTCTGTCTGTCCCATCAGACACTGTGACTATGTCTGTCCCATCAGACAGTGAGGACATGGGATAGACACTGTGACCCTGTCTGTCTGTCCCATCAGACACTGTGGCTCACACACTGTTGCTACGGGCCTGTACTCATTTTCTTTTGCTCATCGTAGCACTGTAATGTTCCAACACACTTCATGCCACCATGGGGCATACGGAGATGATACGTTTGCTTAGCATGAGCCGTTTCACAGCAGACAGCCACTCATAAACTACCATGGTATCCATTCCTCGTACTTTACAGCAGCACTGTGTCATCTGGGCAGACAGCAGCAGTGAGCAATACCAGGCTGCAGTTTTTTGGGTTACTCGGGAACAACAGCGGACTGCAGGCCAGGGATTTGTTGAATGATATCTCTGGCACCGTTTGCCATCTCGCAGAGGCTCCAGCCTCCAGATAAAGGGCTGGTAAGTGTGCGGGGGAACAGAATCCAGAGGCCCGGTGAGGCCCTATCAGCTGCTGGGAGTCTGTCACAGATAAGGCAGCATGGCGAAACGCAATTGGCCAGCGGGGCTGCAAGCGCTTTTTAAAAAAGAAATTTCAATTGGCTGTTTATCTCTTGATTGCACATGGAAGGGGGTGGCTTAGGCTTGTATTTGTTAGTACACACTTTCTCACACCACACACTGGATGTCTTATCGCTCTCTGAGGCTGCAGCGTCATTTGTCCTCCCAGCAAAATAAGACAGACCTCAGGAGTGGCAGCATTTTCCTCTCTGCTGCTGTCCATGAGCTCCTTCCTGCTGGGGAGATGGACACGGCGCAGGGTCTGTGTATATATTACCCAGGGAACATCTGGTGTTTATTAGGCTGCTGGAGAATCCACCCAGCCTCTCAGCCTGCATAGGAGCCCACTGTCTGCCACACACACACATACACACACACAATCTAATATTTCCTCATAAAGATAATAGGGCTGTATCTGCAGGTTTACGGGGCTTCTTCCTGCATTAAAACACACATTTCCATTTGCCGAGCAGCAGTGCTTTAATCCTGCTTAATGCTCCTCTTAGTGTCTTGTTTACATCTGACTGATACGCTCAGCATGTATATGTATGGCAATAGGTTTAAAGTGCGCCGTATGTTTTCATACTGCTGCAGAATGTTTAAAAGTCTGCGCTTCAGACTCCCCGGATCCTGTTACATGACGTCGGACGGCAGTTTGGTTACACAGTTTGAACACACTCAGAGCTCTGTGATGTCACCCAGGCAAGAGAGTGTTAGGCTATGTTTAGACGGAAACGATCTGAAGAGAAAACGCAAAAGTGGCGTTGCGTTCTCACTTTTTATTCCGCGTTTAGACAAGAGTTTTGGGGGGGCAATCTGCGTGCAAAAGTGTGTGAAATTCTATGTAGTATGCACGCAGACGGCTAGGTGGCACTGCCACACAACACCACCAAGTCAGCGCGCCTGCGTAGAACCTTCCTTCTACTTCTCTACTTAGTAGCGCAAAACCAAAACATGTCGAAGCGAACAACAAAAGCTTGTCTGGAAAGACGAGGAGGTGGAGTTGCCTGGAGTTGTTTGTCTGATGATGCACAGTTGACCGTGATAAGCCACAGCACAGCACCCACGGGAGCACTACCAATACCCTGAGCCTCGCGGCCCTTCAGCCGCTGCTTGAGAGCGAGAGGCATCGGCCAGAGGAGGCTGAAGCAGACCCTCCTCTGCCCGCTGGCTGCTGCCTCTCGCTCTCTCTCTCTCTCTCTATCTTCATCCGCAACGTTGTCGCCTACTCTGGCTCAAATGAATAGCCTATACATATCATCATCGAACTATAACAACCTTATCCACATTGTGGAAATCATTTAAATATTGAGCTATTACATTGAAATTATTTTAGATAACAGAAGCCTATAATTTCTGTAGCCTACTCTGTAACAACAGACTACCTGGACGCCTTTTTCTCGTCTCTCTCCACACCTCTGTCTTCAGACCTTTGTGTTTTTACCCTTTAGACGGTAACGCGACGGTGGAGCGTTTTTAAGATTTCCACTCTGGAGGGTGGTTTCACTTTTTTGCGTTTTTAAGCCCCAAAAACGGCGTCGCCGTATAAACGAAAGGCACATCCGATAAAATATTTTTTCGTTTTCACCCGCGAGCGTCATCGTGTAAACAGGGCAGGCCGCTGACTTCTAAACAGATGATGATGTCATTTCGCCAACATGACCACGGACCATCAGATGGTCCCTCCACCCTGGCGTACTGGATCACCTGCACTCCATCCATCCATCCCTCCCATAGACAGTATACAATAGACCAACAGATCCCGTTGCTCTGGATGGCGACCAGTGAAGGATATTAGAAGCACTTTTCGGTTACTGCGCAGTAGGGTTGGGTACCGAAACTCGGTGCCAATAGGGAACCGGTGCCGACGTAAACGGTAGTAACGAGACCGAATAAGAACGAAAGTTTCGGTGCCTCATTTCGGTGCTTGACTTTACACTACACTTGACAGCATGTAACGTTAGCCTACCTTTAGCTAGCAGCTGGATTAAACACTGGTAAAATGCTGACAGCTAACGTTAAACAGTGTAAAGTGTGACTGTATTTCACTGTGGAGGACTTCAACAGCGGGATGTAACAGTCTGCACTGCAGCGCAGCAGCTGCCGTTGTCGGAATTCATAGATATACAGTATGTTTATATGGTCGGAATTAAACAACACAGACGGTGCATTCACTTAAAACAGGTAGCCTCGTGGTGCATTCACAGTAATTGTTAAATACCCTTTTCCCATCTGGGGTTCAACAGCAATATACTGGTGAAATAAGTTATTGTTATAGTTATTACATTATTATTTTATTATTATTTTGACCATGGCCTTAGCAATAAACAAGTCACTGACTGTTGTTTACTACCCTTATTTTTTTTCTTCTTCTTTTTTTTTTTTACTTTATTGAAAAGTACCGGTTCAGGCACCGTTTAGGCACCGGCACCGTTTTAAAAGTATCGATTTACCACCGAAATCGAAAAAAAAAAAAAACGATACCCAACCCTACTGCGCCAACTGAGAGAGACGATGTAAATGTGATGTGAGCAACGTGTCTGAAAGTTGTAAGTCTTCTGGTAGCTGTGCCAAGAGAAATCTCAATCATTCCGAATCTTACAGAGACGGAGAGCGTAGGTATATGTAAGGAGATAACATAGGCACAGGCTAATTATTGCTAACTAAAATGCTAGTCAACATTAGTAATTAAACTTACAGCTAATGTAATTCGAAACTGCCTGCGAGCTTCTCCTGTACTATACGGTAATTCCTCTACTATGCGACAGTAAGTCGCTTGGTTACAACACAATTTTTACAAAAACGTCTGCTACAGAGCCATAACGTGAGATACAAGGTAATGGAGCCTTTTACACATTGTTGTGTTTCTTTGGAAATAAACAATGGACAAATAAAATCTTTAAACACTTCAGATGTAAAGTCATTCGCTGTCAAAGTGACGTCAAAATGAATGGCAGTCAATGGGATGCTAACATCGGGTGATCGTTTGGTAGCATCAAAATGGCGCCATAGGACCTACGGGTTGTTGACAGACGCTTGATCCCTCCTCATCATTCCCTTGAAGCCCTGGCCTCACTTCCCTCCGCTACAGTTGACCTGTGGTACTTTAAGAGCACCTTGCAGTTTACAACTTCACGATCCTGCTATTTTTCTTTTTGCTTCTGGGAATATTATATATAATATTATATAAAATATTATTCTGCCTTTCTACCATTCTTTCAACATGAAAATCTCTTTCTGTCTCCCTCCATTCTTATATCAACCTTCATTTACACGTTCCCTGGTTTCCGCAGGCTCTTAAAAAGTCTAAAAAAAAGTCTAAATTTTTAAATAAAAATGTTAGGCCTTAAAAAGTCTTAAATTCGCTGTATTGTGTTTTAGGTCTGAAATCATTTTAAACAGGTCTTAACTTGGTGAAACCTGCAGAAACCCTGCGTTCATTCTTTATTTTCATTTGATTTCAACTTTTGATTTCAGTTTTTCTTTCTTACTTAGTTTCTGTCTTTCTTCAACATTTTGAATTCAATGTACATTTTCTCCTTGTCTGTCTGTCTGTCTGTCTGTCTGTCTTCCTGATTACTGTACGTAGCTCATTTTCTGTATTGCAAACAAATTCACACTCACAAGTCATTTTGAATTTTGATGCTGTCCTATCCTCATGTCATCTTTCAACCCGTTCTTTCTTTCTTTTTTCTTTCTTGACTTTCTTCATAGGTCTATTTTTTTTTCCATACAACTATTCCTCCTTCCTTCAGTATTTCATACCCTACCACCTCCACATCCTATTTTTATGTTGGAATTATTTAAGTTTAAGTTTTTTATGAAACATTACATTTGAAATCCACTCCTACAAATGCAATCATCATTGAATTTGGTACAGAAGATCTCTGGACCAAGTCGGAAAAAGTTACCTTTTCGGATTTTTTATGCTCCATACAGTTTTATTACAGCTGGCCCTCATAATTTACTCCAATGTTGTGTGCAGAGCTTATATTACAAAACAAATCATATTTCCTGAAGGCTTTGTGCTATTGCAACCACATTTGGTGGATATGTGTAGATATAATATCTGGGTGGCCATGACACATTTGGTGACATTTGGCCGATAGGTGGCGCTTTTTAAGCTGCATAATCTCACTGTGTGTGTGTGTGTGTGTGTGTGTATGTGTGTGTGTGTGTGTGTGTGTGTGTGTGTGTGTGTGTGTGTGTGCGCACTGCATTATTATCTCATAAATCACAATCTGTATGCAGCTTCCATGTTGAAATGTTACTGCTTTACTAACAAGCACAGCTTCTTTGTCGTTGAAAGGTTATGTTCACAAAATCTAAGTAAATCTATCGTGTGCCTATTTGAAAGTTGAATTACAGTTTGAGTGTGGGAAAGTGAAATATTGAATCTGTTATCATTTATTCAAACTGTAAATTCTCAGTATATAATTGTCAGTGTTTATTGCAGCAGCTACCTCTTAACGTGGGCTTGTCTGTAAGACGGCCGGGTGAAGGGAACACAACCACACAGGCCAACTTTATTCGATGCTGAGACAAAAAGCAGGCAGGGCTAGGAGCATGAGCTGCAGCTAGCTCAGCATAACAACAGCAGTCCACAAGTTGAAAATTACAGCACACTTTGTAAGTTTGGTTCATAGTGTGACCACAGCCATGTTGTATTTTAAGATAAGGCTTCAGTTTTTGGATTCATTTGAATTACAGTAATGATTTTTTTTTTTTTAATTGGTAACAGCCCTAAAAGTATTAGAAATAAAAACGTACTCATGCCACAGAGTGGTCAGTGTTATGTTATTATGTTATATACAGTTTTTTTTTTTTATTGCTAAACGACAGTGAGCACAACTGGAGTCACGTGTAAAACTCTAACTCCAGACTGCACAGCAGCAGTTCATGCGGACCAAACTCTAGTTCGTTTTTCATTGCTTGAACACAGTTTTCAAAACTCTACATACTTATCCCATGACTTTAACCACAACCAGCACAACAGTGTGGATCTACAGCACTTTGTTCAAATGCTAACACACTGCTGTCAAAACTGTTCAAAACAGAATAGATTTCAGCCTGGTGCATTTCAAACACTGTGAATTGCAATTTTAGCTGAAAGCCTACGTAGGTGTCTTGTTTTAGACTAGTTAGTGAACACATACTGTACAATACATACACAGTTATACATTGTACCGTTTGAGAGAAACAGTGAACAGGTAAAAGAGCGAAGATACAAATATGTCCAGGTAAGATGTCTGACGTTACATACAGTTATAAAAAATGTGAAAAACACTTCCTTTACTATAGTAAAACTGCACACTTACTGTTTTTTACAAAGTAATGGAGGTGTAAGCAAAGTGAACACCAAAGTAAGTAGTATTTATAGATAATGTAGGTTCATGGCAAGAGAAGACATACAATGTGCTGATAAAAAACTTGTAAAATATCTGAACTATTACGTACCTTTAGCTCGTAACATTTCCAGTAATTACGTAAATTACTTCAGACGAAATGAAAAAATATCTATTTACTGAGGATGTTCATGCATTATTGTTTACCTAAAAACTGGTATAAAATAAAAAAGAAAAGAAAAGACTTTCACTCTTTTCTTATAGAAAATATTGATTAGTGTAAAGTCACTTACAGTTTTTTTTCGATTGCTAAACGACAGTGGGCACAACTGGAGTCACATGTGCAAAACTAACTCCAGTCTGCACAGCAGCAGTTCATGCGGACCAAACTCTAGTTCGTTTTTCATTGCTTGAACACAGTTTTCAAAACTCTACACACTCATCACATGACTTTAACCACAACGTGCACAACACTGTGGATTTACAGCACTTTGTTCAAATGCTAACACACTGCTGTCTCAACTGTTAACCACACATTCAAAACAGATTAGATTTCAGTCTGGTGCATTTCAAACACTGCTGATTGGAATTTTAGCTGAAAGCCTTGTCTTGTTTTAGACTAGTTAGTGAACATATACAGATTTATACAGAGAAAGCTTTTTTTTGTATACAAACACCAAATAAGAATGAAACAATTATACACTGTACCGTTTGAGAGAAACAGGTAAAAGAGCAAAGATACCAATATGTCCAGGTAAGATGTCTGAGGTTATGTCCACAGCTATAAAAAAAAAAGTGAAAAACTGCGTTCTTGCTGTTTTTCAGAAAGTAATGGAGGTGAAAGAAATATTCATTTGTATTTAGAGATGATGCAGACATCCAATGTGATGAAGAAAACTTGCCACATGATGCTGGAGAGAGGCAGGATTAGTCACACTATTCTTTGTTACTGTTATGTACCTTTAGTTTTTTTTCCCCAGTAATTCCATAAATTACTAGAGACAAAATACTATATTGAAGCAAACTGCTGATTTTCATTCCTTCTTGTTTACCTTACGTAAAAATTGGTATATTATAAAATCTATATCTTTTCCTTAAAGAAACTATTGAGTAGTGTGAAGTCACTGAAATTGTTCAAACGATGAATAAAGATGAGAAAGTTAGTAATTTCTGTATTGGTGTTTGATGCTAGTGTTTGTACTCTCAGTGTGTTCTGAGTGACAGTGTGTGTTATCTCAGTGAGGCTTGTTCTGATTGTTAGGCTTCACTGAGCCTGTTTTGAGATGTTTGTTAAGAGTTGTGTTGCAGGTGATGTGAACTGTTTAGCTCAGGTGACTGTTGGTAACGCAGACTGTAGTTAGAGTTTTGCACATGTGGCTTCAGTTGTGCCCAGTGTCGTTCAGAAATCGGGGGAAAAAAACTGTAATAGTAGCAGATTATGATCATTGATGCATTCATGTGTAAGCATCTGGTTGAAGTGGTCATCATTTGAACCATTTGAACTACTTAAATTGTTTGTCAGTTGACTTGACTGTATACCAATGTTTTATATTTGATATGGTCAGAATATGTTTTATAATTTAATGTAACCACAGCTGTCAGATAAATTTTGTGGCTCAAAATTAACTCAAGTTAAAGACGTTAAACAATCAAAAGAAAATTATCTGGAGGTTTGCAGCTTGCAGTGTGTGTGTGTGTGTGTGTGTGTGTGTGTGTGTGTGTGTGTGTGTGTGTGTGTGTGTGTGTGGGTGTGTGTGTGTGTGTGTGTGTGTGTGTGTGTGTGTGTGTGTGTGTGTGTGTGTGTGTGTGTGTGTGTGTGTGTGTGTGTTCAATGATTTTAACTATTCATTTACTTATGAACCCTTAGCAAAAGCTGACTTGTTAGACCTCCTCACCTTAACATTCTACTGGACTCTTCAGGACCGGTTTCCTGTTGTTCCTCCTTAATGTGATCCGCATT
This sequence comes from Perca fluviatilis, assembly GCF_010015445.1. NCBI lineage: Eukaryota > Metazoa > Chordata > Actinopteri > Perciformes > Percidae > Perca > Perca fluviatilis. Next base: position 27,662,523 of record NC_053132.1, on the reverse strand, counting down.
TCTTGGCAGGGAAAAGAATTTATTTGTATTTCTTGCACAGAGAATGTTATTTACATTTTTAGAAGATGGTTCGTATTTCAGAAAATGTTCTTATCCAGTGTGGATCTGCAAATGCTGTTATGGTGGTGCTGAAGGAACTCTTCTTCTTTTTTTAAGAGGTGCTTTGGCATCTTTACAACTGTATATTGTTACCTGGAGTGTTCTGTTGGATTGAAACGTGCACATGCTTAGATGCTGCATGGACTTAGCTTCAGGCCTAAGCCATCCACTGCGCTCAGATCTCACTCTGTTTGTCTTCTAATGCTTAACATTTTACTCACTCTCTCTATATCATTCTTGGCAGTGTGACTGTGGTGTTTTAGAAGTTTTATGTTTGCCCCCTTGAGCTTCCAGTAAACATGTTATGTAAAGGACAGGGCAGCCTGCAGTCAGCTGGTTTACACTACCTCTGCAGGCCCTTTATTGAGATGAACAGCAGCTGTATTTGAGTCCAGCCTTTTTTGTGTGTGTGTGTGTGTGTGTGTGTGTGTGTGAGTGTGTGTGTGTGTGTGTGTGTGTGTGTGTGTGTGTGTGTGTGTGTGTGTGTGTGTGTGTGTGTGTGTGTGTGTGTGTGTGTGTGTGTTTGAGTGCATACTTGTGTGGGTGTACCTGTGTGTATGTTTGTACCTCCTCCCTGCTTTTGTCTCTGCTTTAACTGGCCTGTGTGGCTACACTCAGCCACCTACAGAGCTCTGTGACAGGACCAGGCTGTTGCGCTCCCCTCGCCTGCAGCATTAACCCCGCACCTTAACGCTCTGCATCCCCTCACACAACACTCCCAAACATTCTTTCAACCTCTGTCCAGTCATTGTAGAAACTATGTGACCCGCCGTAACTTCTGAACAGCCACTTGAGAAGCGGAAGTGTACACAGTTCGCTGATTTCCTGCAATTTTGTCATCTCAATCTCCCGGTGACATGAGATTGACTTAAATACTTAAATACTCATGGAAGCAGCATGTAGCCGAGAGGACACGCAGCAGACTCACACGAGCCATCCACAGTGTGTGTGTGTTGTGTGTGTGTTGTGTGTGTGTGTGTGTGTGTGTGTGTGTGTGTGTGTGTGTGTGTGTGTGTGTGTGTGTGTGTGTGTGTTTGTGTGTGTGTGTGGTGTAAGGAAACTGAGTTGCACAGAATGGGCCTGATGCTGTGACTGACCAAGGTCTGTTCCTGCTGTCACATGTTGGGCTACTATACAGAGAAGAGAGAATCTTGTACCTCTGCACGCACACACACACACACACATACACACCTCCGCTGGCACTCTTATCTTGTCCAATCAAAGCCGTGTTGACTATCAGGCCAGCCAATCAGGAGCGTGGTGGATGTAAAGTGGTGGTGTCAGTCACACACACACACACACACACACACATACACACACACACACACACACACATACAGCGTAACACCTCCAGGCTGAGTGTGGTACCAGGTGTCAGTGACAGACCAGCAGTGTGTAATCTGCTCCTGTTCATCACAGCCTATTCTCTGTGTTTTAGTTTGAATTCACGTGATTAAGCACACATTGATTTGGTAAGATGCACCATATAAGCACAGTATAAACATATATCATACAATCTGAGATTTTAAAGCCCTGAAAACTTGGTTTCAAATCAAAAAGGTATTTCACTAAAACATCAAATATCCATGACTCAATAAGCAACATTCAAAGTTCAAGTTTATAAATGTGATCTTTAGTTTATTTAAGTAAGGGTTAATGCCAGACAAGGTGTCCACTGACGTGAACCGTCCGATGAAGTTTATTACAGTAATACCAGACAATACACACCTCGAAGGGCATTAACCCGCTTATACCATGGTCACTTGCCAAATAGCATGTTTTTAAAACATTAGTTTGTATTTTAATTCGTTTTACAATCGAAATCTAAAGATTTTCCAAACAATAACTCAGTTTCCCTAGTTACGCCTGAGGGTTTTACTAATACCTAGAACAATCATTCCCATCCCATAAGGTGCTTATGCAACGCAAACGTTGTTCACTCCTTCAGAAAATAGGAATGACCTTAGCTATGACTTGCCACCCTTAGTAACCGGAGATGTTTATAGTCCGCTCAGCTGTAGCTCAGCTCAGCTCCGAGCCATAAAGCTAACACTTTGCTAGCAAGATTCAAAGTCAATAACATTGTGTACATTGGCAATCAGTAACAATTATTTGACGGTGTGTTTAACATCAAGACAAGCTAGCTATCAGTCATTGTCCCCCAAAACAGTATAACGGTTTTTACGAACAATTTGATCCATGATGTGTAACGTTACTGTCGGCCGCAGCCTGAAGTAGCGACCTGAACAGTGAACGGGATGTGAGATAACGTTATTCGCTGTGAAACAAAGTCAGTCCAGAGGGGCAGTGCAACATACTTCCTGCAGCTTGTGTGTTTAGCGCCATCCTGTGGTGTTCAGAGGACGAGGCACTGAAGCACAACTCAGTGTTGGAAATCACACATTCATGTTTATTTTTTCTTTTAATGTAGCGCATTTAGAATGGTAAACAGTCACTTTCACCGGAACTCCTTTAGTAGGTGTCCTATAACACTTTTTTGTGGACACCCTGCATCAGAATCGAGTATTCACCCAGACCATGGTATAAGACATACTATACTATAGACTTTTTTCGACATAATACACAATGACTTTTTATCACTTTTTTCGACATGCTATACTTTGACTTTTTCAGACATGTTACGTATACTATGACTTCTTTTACATATTGCAGTATACAAGTTTTTTTTTCAACGTACTATACGATGACTTTTTTCAATGTACTTTATTTGATGGCATGGAGGCTCACTGGTTAGCACTGCTCCACCCAGGGGCGTCGGACTGGGGGGAAAAACGGGACTGAGTATCCAGGGCCCTCATGTGAGGAGGGCCCAAAATGAGGCTATAATGAATAGCTGTGGATGCGGGGAGGGGCCCATAGAAAATGCCCAGAATTTTGTGCTACGCCCCTGGCTCCACCAGCATATATACCCTGCAGACTCTAACCCTCGGTTCAAGCCCCATTCAGGCTGGGGATTTTGCATGTTCTTTCAGAATTTCTTTGATATTCTATAATATGACTTTTTTCGACATAATATACTATGACTTTTTTTGACATAATATACTATGACTTTTTTCAACATACTATACCATTACTTTTTTATCACTTTGACATATTATACTATGACTTTTTTCTTTCTAAGATTTTTTTGGGGCATTTCAGGCCTTTATTTGATAGGACAGCTTAGACGTGAAAGGGGAGAGAGGGGGGGAATGACATGCAGAAAGGGCCGCAGTTCGGAATTAAACCGGCAGCCGTTGCGGCAATTGCTGAGGTGGCGCACACCAGGTGAGCTTCTTTTTTTATAATTTTTTCGATATTCTATACTATCGTTAAACTATACTATCACTTTTTTGACATACTATATTACGAATTTTGTCAACATTATACTACACAATACTGTGACTTTTTATCACTTTTTTCAACATACTATACCATGACTTTTTAATGGCTTTTTTCGACATGCTGTGCTATTACTGTTTTCAACCATATTATTTGGTTGCAGTGGTCAGCACTGCTTCAGATAGACACTGCATTGGGAACCTTTGTTCGATCCCCAGTCCTTTTTTATCACTTTTTCAACATACTATACCATTACTTTGTTATCACTTTGACATATTATACTATGACTTTTTCCAACACACTTGACTTTTTATCTCTTTTTTTCGACATACTATACTGTGGCTATTTTCGAAATACTAAACCATGACTTTTTAATGGCTTTTTTTGACGTACTGTGCTATTAATGTTTTCAACCAAATTATTTGGTTGCACGGTGGATCAGTGGTCAGCACTGTTGCAAATCGACACTGCTGTGTGGGCCTTGGTTGAATCCCCAGTCTGGCATAGGCCTTTTTGTGTGTAGTTTGCATGTTCGATGTTGGATGACACATGGGTGAAAATCAGACCAAAGAAATCAGTCCCTTCACAGACCATATAAATTCAGTGGACAACCACATCAAGTTCACAAAAGAGGAGCTGAGGGAAGATAAACTCCCCTTCCTGGATTGTGGGATAAGTTTGCGGGAAGGTGGAGAGCTCCAGGTGGAAGTTTATCGGAAGCCAACCCACATTGACCAGTACCTAATGTTTGACTCTAACCACCCTGTAGAGCATAAACTGGGAGTTATCCACACGTTGCAATATCGGGCGGAGACTGTGCCTACAAATTGATAACAAACAAAAACATGTAAAACACGCATTAAAACAGTGTCACTATCCTGAGTGGGCGTTTGTTAAAACACACAAGAACCCCCGAAAAGTTTCTAAACCTCGGGACAAGGCACATCAGTCTATACTCAAAAAGAACAACAGTTTTCAAGATCCAGATAGAGAGGATAGGTGGTTTGAAGGAGGCGTCAAGGAGGCCATATTTGTTAAAGTGGAGCGACCCTCTTTAAATAGGAGAGGTGGGTTGAGACATCATTTGTCTTCAGCCTACAACATGGTTCTGAAAACCATTCCCAGGCGCTTCACAGATACACCATCCTGCTCCACCTCTTAAGCAGGGAGAGGGGCATCACATTGACATATATAAAATGGAACAATAGACCCCGTTGCTCTGGACGGAGACCAGTGAAGGCTATTAGAAGCACTTTTCCGGTGATGGCCAGCTTTACTGCGCAGCCTCCAACTGACAGAGACAACGTAAATGTGACATGAGCAACGTGTCTGAAAGTTGGAAGTCTTCTGGTAGCTGTGCCAAGAGAAATCTCAATCATTCCCAATCTTGCAGAGATGGAGAATGCAGGTATATGTAAGGAGATAACATAGGCACAGGCTAATTATTGCTAACTATCATGCTAGTTAACATTAGTAATTAAACCCAACGTAAGTCGAAACTGCCTGCGAGCTTCTCCTGTACTATACGGTAATTCCTCTACTGTGCGACAGTAAGTCTCGTGGTTATGACACAATTAGCCTATTTTTACAAAAATGTCTGCTACGGAGCCATAACGTGAGGTACAAGGTAATGGAGCCTTTTATACATTGTCGTGTTTCTTTAGAAATAAACAACGGACAAATAGAGTCTTTAAACGCTTCAGACGTAAAGTTATTCTCTGTCAAGTGACGTAAAAAAATAATGGCGGTCAGCGGAATGCTAACGGGAGGTGATGGCCAGGTAGCCACAAAATGGCGCCATAGATGGCTCGAGTTCTGAAGCGACGCTTATCCCCTTGGGGCATCATCTGAAGCTGCTGGGACACCATCTTCTCTGGCAAATACAAATGGACTACATCTTAGCAGTCATGTGACTTCATGCCATGAGATTATGTGACTGCCTTGTGTATTAAGGCCAGAGTGATGAAGGTGTTTGGATGAACACTGAAACGTCTTGTATTTTATATTTTTTAATCCAGTGTTTTTAAATTAAAGCTTCGTTGAAACATACTTTATTATTACTTTTTTCAGTTTTTTTTCAACATACCATACAATGACTTTTTAATGACTTTTTTGACATGCTATGACTTTTTTATGACTTTTTTCGACATACTATACATTTACTTTTTTGTTACTTTTTTGACATACGATGTTATGACATTTTTTGACATACTATACTGTGACTTTTTTGGTAATTTTTTTCGACATACTATACTATACCTTTTTATCACCTTTCTCGACATGCTATACTAGACACACTACCCTTTTTTCTTCATAATAAACTATGACTACTACTAGAGGTAAGCCCCACCAGATCTAATTGGTAGCGCTCCACCTCCCGCATAAGTTCCAGCTCCTTTCCCCACAGAGAGGTGACATTCCACGTCCTCAGAGCCAGCCTCTGCTGCCCAGGTCTGGTCCGTCGAGACCCCTGACCTTCACTGCCACCCGTGTGGCAGCGCACCCGACCCCAGCGGTTCCTCCCACAGGTGGTGGGCCCATGGGATGGAGAGGGAGGTGCCACGTTGCTTCTTCGGGCTGTGCCCGGCCGGGCTCCGTGGCACCAGAAGCTAGCTGACGAGCCCTCCATCTGGGCCTGGCTCCAGACGGGGGCCCTGGGCTTTGAACCATTCTTTGTCTGGCCCTTCACCTGAGACCACTTTGCCATGGGAGACCCGACCAGGAGCACCAAGCTCCAGACAACACAGCCATCAGGTTCATAGGGACACACAAACTTCTCCACCACGATGAGGTGATGGTTCCCGGAGAGGCAAAAAAGGAGTTCAAATACCTTGGGGTCTTGTTCGCGAGGGGACAATGGAGCGGGAGATTGGTCGGAGAATCGGCGCAGCGGGGGCAGTATTACATTAAATTTATTGCACCGTTGTGACAAAAAGGGAGCTGAGCCAGAAGGCAAAGCTCTCGATCAACCAGTCAGTTTTCATTGCTACCCTTACCTATGGCCATGACCTATGGCCATGACCGAAAGAACGAGATCCAGGGTACAAGCGGCCAAAATGGGTTTCCTCAGGAGGGTGGCTGGCGTCTCCCTTAGAGATAGGGTGAGAAGCTCAGTCATCCGTGAGGAGCCAGTTGAGGTGGTTCAGGCATCTGGTGAGGATGCCCCCTGGGTGCCTCCCTAGGGAGGTGTTCCAGGCACGTCCAGCTGAGAAGAGGCCTGGGGGAAGACCCAGGACTAGGTGGTGGGATTATATCGCCAAACTGGCCTGGGAACGCCTCGGGATCCCCCAGTCAGAGCTGGTTAATGTGGCTCGGGAAAGGGAAGTTTGGGGGCCCCTGCTGGAGCTGCTGCCTGACCCCGGATAAGCGGACAAAGATGGATGGATGGATGGATATCACTTTTTTGGACATACTACTATGACTTTTTTCCACATACTATAGCATGCCTTTTTTTAACACTTTTTTCGACATACTATACTGTGACTTTTCACCCCTTTTTTAACATGCTATTCTATGACCTTTTTTGGCATAATATACTATGACTTTTTATCACTTTTTTGGACATACTATACCAGGACATTTTTTGACATAATATGACTTATTTATCACTTTTTTCGACACACTAAAAAATTATTTCTTTGGACATACTACACTGTGACTTTTTTGTGACTTTTTTCAACATACTATACCATGACTTTTGGATCACTTTTTTCAACTTACTATACTATGACTTTGTTCGACATAAAGTAATTCAATTCAATTTTATTTATAGTATCAAATCATAACAAGAGTTATCTCAAGACACTTTACAGATAAAGTAGATCTAGACCACATAACATATGTCTATAATTTACAAAGACCCAACAATTCCAATAATTCCCCCAAGAGCAAGCATTTAGTGCAACAGTGGCAAGGAAACCTTGAGTGGTGAGGAAAACTTCCTTCTAGGCAAAAACCTCGAGTTGTGAGGAAAAACTTCATTTTAGGCAGAAACCTCGGACAGAACCAGGCTCTTGGTGGGAAGTCTTCTGCTGGTGCCGGTTTGGGGGTATAATGAACAGTGGCAATTATAGTAACAATAAAGCAACTACTAATGCATCTAACTTAATGCAACTACTGTATGACTATAAATGTTAGTTGTAGTAGCTAGGGAATAAGCTCCCCGGAGATAAGAGAGATAAGTTAGTAACAAGCATTTCTGGGACATGAATGCACACAGATGGAAAGAGAGAGGAGCTCAGTGTGTCAAAGGAAGTCCCCCGGTAGTCATTAGTATACTATGACTTTTTTCTCACTTTAGTCAACATACTGCTGAATCAGCATTCACACAATAACACAAGATTACAAACATATATTGTGTGTATTTGTGTATTTATAATAACAACAATAATACATTGATAACTTTTTTAGCTACGTGTACTGCTTCAGCTGCTTTCGATGCTATATCAAGTCATATTTTACAGATCCATACTCAATTCAAGCACCCTCAATGATTTACACATCCAGCCTTTATTATCATAACCCTTCACCTGGCTGCTAATCCAGCCTTGAGCATGGTCTGACTTTCATAGTTTTGGCCACTCTGGTTTATGGGAGTGTTATGGTAGTTGTGAGCTCATTTAGGGATCATTAGGGACATGTTGGATGTGCTCACTTAAAGTCTGACCTCCACATCAAGTGGTTTAGACCATGTGGAGAGACTTCTGGCCCGTTTCTAACCTGCTGCTCTGGTTCCTGCTCCATCACACTGTCGCTACTGTGTTCACAGCTCTCAGCAGTAAATTTGTCGCGGACAGTGTCATCATAATCAATAGAAATGATGGTTGAACCCCTAAAATAAGACCTTAGTTGTAAGAACCTAGACTTATAATTTAAAAGCATGCTCTGTTGGCACTGTCATGTTGAGGTAAAGCGTTTTGACTGACCTTCTGCTCTTCTCACAGTAAACCAGGGCAAGTTCCCCAAGCAGGAGGACTCGTATGCATTTGAGGAGGACAGCAGCAGTGAGAGTCTGTCTCCAGAGCAGCACCACAGTGACGAGTCGCAGGGCTCGGCCTGCCCTTCATCGGAGGCTGTCGGCAGTACGCCCTCCTCTTCCTCCTCACCTGCCCTCATCAGCCCAGGACAGGTAACCCTCCTCTCCCTCTCGCTCTCTCTCTCTCTCTTTCTCTCTCTCTCTCTCCCTCCTTCCCTCCCTCACTCCCTCCGTCCCTCCATCCCTCTCTATCTCTCCCCACCTCCCTCCTTCCCTCCCTCCTCTTCCTCCTCACCTGCCCTCACCAGACCACGACAGGCAACACTCCTCGCCCTCCCCACCTCCCTCCATCCCTCCCTCCCTCTCTCTCCCTCTCCCTCCCTTTCTTTTCCTCCATCTGAGTCTTGCCCTGTGACAGAGCGGTCCCTCTGGCAGCTGTTGCCCCTGCTTTGCCTTTTCTGCCCTCTGTTGGTGGCTGAGTGAACTGCACCTCCACTCACTGTTGGACTGAGTTGAACTGGGCAGGTGTCACATTCCTGTGAGCACAGCTGCCATTACTTCTTGACTGCTTACCTTTCACTCATGATGACCTCATTCCAACACTCACCATCAGCAACGGTCACTTGATAGAAACTCATGCCAGAACAGTTTTATTTTTTTTAACAGGTTTTCTCTCTGTCAGACTTCTGACTCTGAAACTGAATCATCAGCTCTGAGTCAAAACCTGGAAATTGCTGTTTTGGCCTTTTTGGAACCCTTTTTGCAATTTGGGGTCTAATTATTCCATTTGGGTTACACGCACTCCCCACGCCTTCTCAGTTTAACTTCATAGCGCTGACGGAGAAAATAGGATTGCGGGCAGGTGAAGATTTAGACTGAAATCATCAATCTAAGGCAACAATGTCACCAGAGTAAAGCACAACTACTATACTTTAATACTTGTATTCACTTTAATGACATAGGTCTACTGTGTTTAGTATTGTTGGTCAGTAAAACACACCCGTTTACCAAATGAAGCATGCAGAGGAAAACTAAATGCATTCCCACCATTTTGTGTGTTTAGTGCTGATTAGCAAATGTTACCATTCTAACACCAAGACTCTCTTGGTGTTAGAATGGTAACAGCATCAGCATGTTAGCATGATGATGTTTAAAGCATCGCTGTGACCATGTGGAACCACACAGAGCTGCTAGCATGGCTACCGACTTTCCAATGAGCTAATCAAATGCAACTAAAGTGAAACCTGGCGTCACAGAACATCTCCAAAAGGCCCGTCGTGTCCACTCAGAACTCCAGTACTCAAAGGTGTAGATCTCGAAGCTAGTCTGTTGACGTTGACACTGTGTTGTTGTGATCTGTGAACAGGGAGGTGTGACCCGAGAACCCTCGGACCAAAGCCAGGATGAAGGGCTGTCTGGTGCCAACAACAGCCAGGCCACTCCCCCAATACCTGTTCCTGCTATTGTCAAGGTCAGCCACACTTAATGAATTGACTTTGTGAAAAAGTTTCTCTCCTTGACTTACCTAGGGAAGATCCTCATACTCATTCTCACCCTCCATCCTCTCAACAGTCAAAGACTTCAGACAAGAACCGACACAAGAAACCCAAAGATGTGAAGCCAAAGGTGAAGAAGCTCAAGTACCACCAGTACATTCCTCCGGACCAAAAGGCAGAGAAGTCCCCTCCGCCCATGGACTCGGCCTACGCCCGCCTCCTGCAGCAACAGCAGCTCTTCCTGCAGCTGCAGATCCTCAGCCAGCAGAAACATGCTCACACACATCCACAGTCGCTGCAGTCACAGCAGCACACACACACTGCCCAGACCCAGCAGCGGCAGCCCTCTTTCAGCTACCAGCCTCACCCACCCACCCAAGCCCAGAAGTGAGTCCCTTTGCAACTAATGCGACATAGATCAATATTAGGCATAGTCATTTTTAGTTTATTACACATTATACCCGTTACCCTTTATTAATGCCTTCTAATATAACTAATAATAAATATTTAAACTGTGAACATGGTGGCCTATTAGAAAATGAAAAACCTTCTGTTGTTAGTAAGTCATTAATAAGGGTCATGACACAATCAGCAAAACTTAACAACCAGTAAGTTACCTTCCAGTTTGAGGCTAGCTAAGCTATAAAGCATTACTAAGAAGACACATTCACCATTAACAAAGCCATTTGTTACAACATATTTATAAAGTGTGCCTTATTAGAAAGTTTCTACTATTTTGACTTTTCCATGTGACTCATCCACATTGTAGAGGAGCCAGTGAGCAGCTGTCAGTTTGTAGCTCCAGCACTCCATCAGGCCGAGCCAACAGCAGCTCACCCTCCCCAGTCAAGAACACTTATGCCAACCAAAGCAGCGTCTCGCCGGTCAAACCTGGGCCCCTGCCAGCTAATCTGGACGACCTAAAAGTAGGTGTTACAATGTCAGCTGAAACTGGACCATGTCCTGGAGAGACTGTAGCAGAGATGTAACCGTGTCTTCTTTTGCTCTGTCAGGTCTCAGAGCTGCGGCAGCACCTGCGGATCCGCGGCATGCCCGTCTCCGGCACCAAGACGGCCCTCGTCGAGCGACTCGGACCCTTCAGGGACTCCAATGCCGGCTCCTCGCCCTCGGGCTCCTCTGACATCACCACAGTGATCTTCCCTGTCACCCCCACAGGATCCCTGTCCTCCTACCAGTCCCCGTCCTCCTCCAGCGCTCTGTCCCAGGGCGGCTACTACCCTTACCCCAGCACCTCCTCCACCCCCCCCATCTCTCCGGCCTCCTCGGAGCTGTCCCTCAGCGGCTCCCTCCCCGACAGCTTCAGCGACGTGCCCATGTCCTCGCCAACGCAGTTCGCCCTGCAGCCATCTCCGGCCCAGCTCAGCATGGAGGATGGCCCGGGTGGGGGAAGGCCCAGGGCGGGGGAGGGTGGAGGTTTGGATGGCGTGGAAGCCGAAAAAGATAAGATGCTGGTGGAAAAGCAGAAGGTGATTGAGGAGCTAACGTGGAAGCTGCACCAGGAGCAGAGACAGGTGAGTGGTTAGCAGAGACTGCAGAAATATGAAAATATCACCAGGTGTTGTAGGAATGTCTTTACAGGAACACACATTTTCTTCTGCTTGTTAGGTTGAGGAGCTGAGGATGCAGCTTCACAAGAGGAAACGCTGCTATGGAGCAACACAGGACCCCGCCCCCCCTCCATCACACCCCGCCATGCTCCACCAGTCGCCCCCAGCCATGATGGGCCAGCATTTCTTTGGGGTGACTATCAAGCAGGAGCCCATGTCCTTGTCCTCCAGCTGCCCTCTGTCCTCTCCCAAACAGCTGAAGAGCTCTCCTGGCAGTTGCATGGAGGATATGGGACACTGCAACAACCCCCTCTCCAACATGGGGGGCCCCGGTGGGCCTCACTGTATGGACAGGTCCTCTGGCAGCCCCTCCAATATCTCTGCTTTCCTCAGTCCCCAGTGCTCCCCTCGAGACTCCCCCATCGGGAAGCCTTCTGGTAGCCCCCAGCCTTCATCTCCTAATAACCCCTACCTGCTGTCACCTCCGCTGGGAAGAGACGGCTGCAGTCACCTCCACCCCCACACCCACCCCCCGGGCAACAACAGAGCACGCAACATGCAGGTATGATGTGCTGATGAACAGAAGGATCATTCCCAAATGTTCTGTTGTTCTGGTAATGTGGGTTGTTCTTTCTGACTAAAGTGAGGGAGGATGAAGGTTCTCCAGCCATGCTAGTGGCTCTATGAGGCTACAGCAGGTCATGTTGTGTACACCAAAGAGCCCGTTTACTAAGCATGTATATATAACACAAGTATTTTCCAAATGCAGGGTTTTGCGAGGTCTTAAAGTCTAAAATTTCAAAATCTAAATTTTAGGCCTTCAAAAGTCTTAAATTCTTTCTAGGTCTGAAATCATTTTAAACAGGTCTTAACTTTCCTACGTCCATGTAACACTACATCTAATGCTCATTGAAATGTTCCCGCAGCGCTTTAGAATGTTTTTATTTTAATTCTGTGGTGTTGTAGTTCTTTCTGTGGCTAGTCCAAATATAATTTGTTGTATTATGACTACAAATAAGACCAACATTCATCTTATACAGCAGCCAATCTAGACACTAGTCCTATAATGCCAATGAGGAAATCAGGGAACTGTTTCAGACAATGTTTCCTGACTCTAACATCTGACTTTGTTTTTAATGTCCTGATAGAAGTCTTACATTTCATTGATAATGGTCTTAAGAAGGTCTTAAAAAGTCTTAAATTTGACTTGGTGAAACCTGCAGAAACCCTGAAATATCCCTGCATATGCCATTGTTAACATACATATGACAGAGATGGGGACTCAAGTCGTACTTAAGTCGCACAAACAGCTGACTTAAGACTTGACTTGCGACTCGACCCAAAAGACTTCAGACTTGTCTCGGACTCAAGTTTCGAGACTCTTCAACAACCTGTTTTCATGCAATTATTGCTTTTTAAATCTAAATTTATTCATGTATTTCTATTTTCTTTTATTGGCGCATATACGTTGGGGAAATGAATGACGAGCTGCATGTCCCCTGCCCTTTGCCATAATGTGCAACGTAACACATGCGTTATGCCTTATGTGCGCGCACTCACATATCAAAAAATGCATTGACGATGGCGACACCAAGTCCTCCCGGAGTTGTGCCTTTAGGCATTAGTTTTGCTTTCAATTTTGTAAACAATGGCAGTAAGCGAACAGCTACATGCAAGGTGTGTGGCACCAAGATAAATTATCCCAGATCAACAACTTCATCAGGCATCTCAAAACGCACCCAGATAGGTCAGTCACTTTCTAATGTGAAAGAGACGTTACATTTAGCATATATCGTCACAGGTAACAAGCTAACCATCGCAAAGTGTTGTGCTAATGCTGGGAACAAGCAAATTGTATCTTTATAGTTGTATCCATATGATGTGACAGACTTAGGTTAATATTTCACCATGTCCGAGGGCTAGAGGGATGTGTTAAGTAGACCCCATAAAGTTATCCTACAACTGATTTTGATACTGTACTGTATGGATGGTAGCTACAGCCAGGACATGCTTTGAATTCATAAGATTTAACAATATAGTGTTAGGGACAGATCAGATGGCCAGAGACTTGAGACTTGACTTGGACTCGTGGCAAAAGACTTGAGACTTGACTTGAACTTGCCCCTCAAAGACTTGAGAGTTGACTTGGACTCAAGCTCAAAGACTTGAGACTTGATTTGGACTTCCAAAAAATCTCTGACATACAGTGCCTTGCGAAAGTATTCGGCCCCCTTGAACGTTTCGACCTTTTGCCACATTTCAGGCCTCAAACATAAAGATATAAAACTGTAATTTTTTGTGAAGAATCAACAACAAGTGGGTCCCAATTATGAAGTGGAACGAAATTCATTGGCTATTTCAAACTTTTTTAACAAATAAAAAACTGAAAAAGTGGGCGTGCAAAATTATTCAGCCCCTTTACTTTCAGTGCAGCAAACTCTCTCCAGAAGTTCGGGTGAGGATCTTTGAATGATCCAATGTTGACCTAAATGACTAATGATGATAAATAGAATCCAGCTGTGTGTAATCAAGTCTCCGTATAAATGCACCTGCTCTGTGATAGTCTCAGAGGTCCGTTTTAAAGCGCAGAGAGAGCATCATGAAGAACAAGGAACACACCAGGAAGGTCCGAGATACTGGTGTGGAGAAGTTTAAAGCCGGATTTGGATACAAAAAGATTTCCCAAGCTTTAAACATCCCAAGGAGCACTGTGCAAGCGATAATATTGAAATGGAAGGAGTATCAGACCACTACAAATCTACGAAGACCCGGCCATCCCTCTAAACTTTCAGCTCATACAATGAGAAGACTGATCAGAGATGCAGTCAAGAGGCCCATGATCACTCTGGATGAACTGCAGAGATCTACAGCTGAGGTGGGAGACTCTGTCCATAGGACAACAATCAGTCGTATACTGCACAAATCTGGCCTTTATGGAAGAGTGGCAAGAAGAAAGCCATTTCTTAAAGATATCCATAAAAGTTCGTTTAAAGTTTGCCAAAAGCCACCTGGGAGACACACCAAACATGTGGAAGAAGGTGCTGTGGTCAGATGAAACCAAAATCGAACTTTTTGCAACAATGCAAAACGTTATGTTTGGCGTAAAAGCAACACAGCTCATCACCCTGAACGCACCATCCCCACTGTCAAACATGGTGGTGGCAGCATCATGGTTTGGGCCTGCTTTTCTTCAGCAGGGACAGGGAAGATGGTTAAAATTGATGGGAAGATGGATGGAGCCAAATACAGGACCATTCTGGAAGAAAACCTGATGGAGTCTGCAAAAGACCTGAGACTGGGACGGAGATTTGTCTTCCAACAAGACAATGATCCAAAACATAAAGCAAAATCTACAATGGAATGGTTCACAAATAAACATATCTAGGTGTTAGAATGGCCAAGTCAAAGTCCAGACCTGAATCCAATCGAGAATCTGTGGAAAGAACTGAAAACTGCTGTTCACAAACGCTCTCCATCCAACCTCACTGAGCTTGAGCTGTTTTGCAAGGAGGAATGGGCAAAAATGTCAGTCTCTCGATGTGCAAAACTGATAGAGACATACCCCAAGCGACTTACGCAGTTGTAATCGCAGCAAAAGGTGGCGCTACAAAGTATTAACTTAAGGGGGCTGAATAATTTTGCACCCAATATTTCAGTTTTTTATTTGTTTAAAAGGTTTGAAATATCCAATGAATTTCGTTCCACTTCATGATTGTGTCCCACTTGTTGTTGATTCTTCACAAAAAATTACAGTTTTATATCTTTATGTTTGAGGCCTGAAATGTGGCAAAAGGTCGAAAAGTTCAAGGGGGCCGAATACTTTCGCAAGGCACTGTATGAGTATGACCATTGGTGCTGGGAAGCAGCCTCCCTGTTACTCACTGTCTTCTGTTTCATCAGTATAATAAGGCAAACCATGTTTGCCACATTCCCATCAGCCTCAGCTCTACTTTGTGTTTGGGGCTAATTAGTAAAAATGTAGCTAGCACGCTAACCTTTTTCTGGCATTTGAAGAAGAGGACATACTTTATTAATCCCGCAAGGGGAAAATACATTTTTACACTCTGTTGGTGTTACACAGGCCCGAAATACACACACTTGCACAAACAAGACCTATACATGCACTAAAGGAGAGATGTCAGAGTTAAGCATGATTTATGCTTCTGCGTATAATCTACGCCGTGGCTACGTACGTAGGTACGTGGAGACACAGACCTACACCAGACCCTACACCGTAGCCTGACGTGCACCTCTCAAAAAATTTAACTACGCATGTCGCTTGGCCGTGGCTCGGTAGCGTTGCATTTCCCCTGACTCATTTCCTGGTTCTCCTTCTCCATAAACAACATGAAATCAAGGACAGGGTTAACTTTTACTGCTACAGATTTCCCACCGTGGTCAGAAAGAACAGGGGAGACACTTTGTTTCTCTCACTATGACTCCAGAGTCACTACTCGCTCTGAAGATAATCACCGTCACTCTCTCACTCGCTCTACCACACACTCCCCACACACACACATTCACTCTTAAAGAGATCGACGCACACACCAATGCACAAGTATAAACATCAGGCCACTTACGTAGGCTATGGCGAAAGATCTGTGTGGAGCCTCCGCAGAACCATAAATCAGGCTTTAGGGGGCTGCCCATGAAAGACGCCCTGAGCAATCGGGGTTCTTGGTCCACACTGGGACTTGAACCGGCGACCCTCCGGTCCCTACGGACGGAGCCACTGGCAGCCCATTTGGTCGTATTGGATAAATGAACATTTTGACCAGACGATGGTGCTAGAGGAATCTGTATCTCTGATGTTGCCTTCATGTCTATGTTCTCTCGTGAATGAAGTTTTCTAACAGACGTGTTTCCATGACTACAGATGCAGCAGAAGAATGGCGGCCAAGCGGTGAACTGTTCTTATCCTGCTGAGCAGAGAGGCCTTCAGGGAGTCTTTCCCAACCCGACTGACTGTGGCCACAGCGGCTCAGCCAAGCCTGAGCACCACAACGTGCAACCAAAGGTAAACATTGTGTCAACATGAGGAGCATTTGCAGTATTACTTCATCTGAACCACCTCACACTCACGTAACCATTTGTCTCTTTTCTATTCATGTGTGATCTGTCTCTATGTAATTGTCTTTGTTTTGAGGTGTTGTCACTCTTGTCATATCTGTTTCCATCACATATTCCTTCACGTGTAATGTGATGAGATTATTCGATCACAAGGGCCTGAATTATAGTTATTTTTGGTGCAACACACTCACATTTGGTAAGCTCCCCGTTTCTAATGGGTGGGCTATTGTCACTTTTCACCTATGTTTCATATAGATGTCAGTAGTGCCCTCTCCTCGGCATGTTGGCCAAAAGTGCCAGGTCCCTCCCCCTGCCTTCAGTAGCTCAGATTCAGATGCATCAGACTTAAGACAGCCCCCATGCTATGAGGATGCAGTGAAGCAGGTAAACTGAAATTCATGCTAAAGTTCAGTAGATAATGGCTGGCCAGAGATTTATTTGACCTATCGGCGTTGCTCTAATTCCACTTTCCCGCTTGTCTCCTCCTTTTTGTCTCTTTCAGTCCATCGCCTGTGTTGTTCCTCATTTATTCATCCATTGCTTTGTTCACTCACTCACTTTCCACCCTTTACCAAGTCTGAAGCAGATAGCTTTTTGAGTTGTACAAACGTTTTTTGAAGGCAGTGAGTTGAAGCTGCTACAGCGGATAAATCAGCGGCAGGACAGAAGGGTCATATAAGTGTGACGCCATTTAGAAACAGTGTCTCTATGATGTAGTTTGTCCAACAGAGAGTACAGAGTATTTTCATACTTTAAACGTCCTCAGTATGTATCTCCGTCACAATTAATTAAAAAAGGAAAGGAATCCTTATCAAAAATGTTTTAAGAGTTTATTTAAAACATAATGGCCAATGTATTCTTATTGGATTGAAAAAACTAAGGCTACTAGCTTGATAGCTAATCTAGAAATGCTAACATTGAGCAGAAAGAAAGTGGTATAGTGGTATCTAGGTTTATGCTACTTTTGGTAGATAGGAAGCTGGTTTTGGTTTAATCCAAACGGGTATTGAGATACAATGGATGGAAATGTATTTTGTTTGTAGAGAAAGTTTGTCTCTTTGGCCTTAAGCGGTTTCATCTTGACCAATAAACTGATCTGTCTCCAAGAAAAGTTTGTCTCACCAAAACTCTATCCTGCAAGTCTTTGTAGACTGCTTAAAGCTTGCATATTTTTCATGTAGAATACTTTAATAGAACTGGATTACATTTTTTCTTGCTGAAACGTTGTTCAATCGATTAAAAGAATCACTTTCTTTTTACTGTTACAGCAACTGACCAGAAGTCAGCAGATGGACGAACTTCTGGATGTGCTCATAGAGAGTGGAGGTAAGGTGACATATAAAGTTAGCTTAGGTAGCGTTGCAGCTGCAGGATGGTTTGACATCCCACTGGTATGGTCCAGGACCTGCTCAGCTAGACACTTTCTTTTCTTTTTTTTCTCAAAAAAAAAAGAAACCAACAAAGAAAAAAGGGAGAGCCTCCTCTTCTCTTCCCCCCCCCAAAAAGAGAAACCTCTGTAACCAAAGTTGTGCCTCACATTACTGTGTCCCCAGGGTGTCCCGGCCTCCTCGTCCCCAGGTTCCACAGACACTACGAACACCTGTCCCCCACCCAGTTCCCTTACGACCACTCGGCTAATCACATCACTGAGAGCCACCTGGAGAATCTGCTGGGAGGTCCGATTGGCCGGGGAGCGGAGGTAGCTCTTCTTAAAATGGCCAGCGAGGACGGGGGCCAGGAAGAGGACGGGAACAGAGACGGCGAGGGGTACCACCACCACCACCCTCACCATCCCCAACAGGACAAACTTCTGACCAACAGAGATCTGATGGACACGCCTCTATCGCCCATCAGCACCAAGGGGTCCGGCGTGTCCGAGGTGCAGGGGATGGTCAGCATGGCGTTCAGCGAGACGCCGTGGGAGACCATGGAGTGGCTGGACCTGACGCCCCCCAGCTCGGCCACGGCCTTTAGTATGGCTCCGCCCAGTGGGCCCAGCATCTTCAACACAGAGTTCCTGGATGTCACAGACATTAACTTGAACTCTGCCATGGACCTTCACCTGGAGCACTGGTGAAAGCTCCAGCGCAGTGCTCGCCATCCGCCGTCAAACACAAGACACCAGCTACAAGTAGCTGTACGGACCGCTGCCACATGCCAAAGAACTAGTGACTTCTACCCTGAACAGCTTCAGTCCAAGTGCCAGCATGTGCCTTTTGTTATAAGTGGGATGTGACATTAAGTAGACCATTATTCAAAGATTGATGGCTACAGAATTATATTTTAAGGTCATCACCCCCAGAATTCAAAGACTAAGGGCTTTTTGACATAATCTGTGTCCTTTTTGGACAACGATGCGCACAGCTGCCAAATAAGTGTGACAGTGGACACATGAAGGCTTCCCTAGGTAATGGTGACATGAGTACAGTGCTTTATACCAACACCGTATGCAACTATCAGTGTTACGCCCCCCTAGACTTGAAGACACATTTGGACAATCATTGTATATTTTCTGAGTCTGTGTTTGTTCTACTGGAAAAAAAAAACTAAAGGAATTACAAGGTGAATTGGATTGCTTAGTACGGCCATTTTGTAAATATCCTAACTATCTGTACTGGCAGAGACAAGAGGACGTCGGGGGTGTGGGAGAAGATGCAAACCACAAATCAAGTGCATTATGTAATCAGTTAATCAGGTGATGGAACTATCCCACTGTGCACAGCGCTGAAAACACACGGTCACGTTTGCTTGAGCTTAGGATACGTGTGTAGAAATGGTTGTCATTCCGTTTTTGTACAAGTTTCTTTTCACTATTTGGCTTATTTATCCACACAATGACATTTTGGAGAATCTTTGGTCTTATTGGTTTAATCAGCAGACAAACTGCCTTTTTTGCAACAGCTTTGTATTACTATTTGTTTATACCAGTTCCCCCTTCACATTGTATTATGAATTTGCTATTTCCTGGAAGCTGTTAACAGATATTAATATAGAAAGCTCCAACATAGGTCAACATCACTTTTTCAGACAAGTGTTAATAGAAAATACAACTTCATCTCTATTTTTTTCCCCACTAAGTAGTTCTTTGTCCTTACAAATTTCACCCTTTCTATTCGCAGCCCACCGTTATTTATAGTGTTTTTATATTTATGCTGTATTTATACTGACATTCCTTTCTAATAGACTGGCACTGTGATTTAACAGGTAAACTCCAGTGCTGCCATTTGGACCACGGACATTTCTTAGTAAATCAATTATCTTAAAAATGTGATACAAAGTGAAGGAGCCACTTGGAAAAGCCATGCTTTCTTTTTTTCAGATTATTTTTTGGGGCTTTTCCCTTTATTACATTGAGACAGTGGATAGGCATGAAAGGGGGAGAGATATGGGGGATGACAGGCAGCAAAGGGCAACAGGCCAGATTCGAATCCGTGCCGCTGCAGGACTCAGCCAACATGGGGCAAATGCTCTTACTGGGTGAGATAGAGGCCGCCCCAAAGCCATGCTTTCTTAAATCACTTCTTTAAAGAACCCTATGAAGTGGCCATTATTAGCACTTGTGAATAGGAAAATGTAATAAATTCAGATCTTAACTGTGAATACTGCATGTTAACACAGAGCCAGCATACACACACTTATGAGACAAGTTCACACTCCCAACCCCGTAAGGCTTTTAGTTTTGGTCGGCAATTGTTTTTTTCACACAAGAAGATGGGTACCATTAGCCACCTTCTCATCTATTGGCAAGAAAGCAAATAGACTTCCCAAAATGTCAAACCTTTGCTTCAAGTGCCTTGGCCAATACATTTCTTCACTGTGTTCTGTTTAAACAAAGTATTGCTTTGTTCCTGTTACTTATGAAGTGTTGCACTTGTTAATGGGTTCTATGGTTACATGTAGGCTATGTCCATCTTGAATATATGACAAAGCTGGTATTCTTCACTTTCTGTCTTCTGTTGTAAGAATATCTACTGGCGTTTATATCTGGTGGGGTTCATTTTGCAATCTTTTCCCTAATCAGGAAAGCACACACATCTGACAGAAGCTTCTATGGTGCTTGGCCACTGACTTGCCTTACTATTCTACTGCTTGATCCTGTATACGACAGAAAGAAGAGCAATAAACTTATCACAGCCAAATCGTTTGTGCCGTTACTGTTTTATTCATGTCCAATTCACAAGAAGCACACAATCCAGGTTTTAAACGGGAACTTTATTTGTAACCCTTCAATAAAGATACAATATAATATCCATTGCCCTTAATATCTTATAATCTAATATGAACATTCTAGTAAATTGCAATTTATACAACATGTACCCTGGAGGTTGATATTCACCAGTGGTAAGGTAGCTTCCTGGAAATGTATCCCATGAGAGACTGTTTCTTAGGGCTTTGCACCATTTCACATTACAGATAGAAACCAACAGAGAGAAGAATGGCTTGCTGGTAATGTTTGACCCTCCAGATTAAGCCACAAGCATTCAACACATCCTGATGACGGTGGACAATTTCCAACACAGCTGACATCTGTAGAGGCTTATGTCATATCATTTTAAATGAAAAGGGGAACTCCAGCACATTCTATACATGTCAATGTACTGGTCATCAGGAGTACTATTCAGTAGGGCTGGGTATCTTTTAAAAAATGAGCCTAAGTGATACCACTACCAACAGAGTACTTCCTTTGAAAGCTTTTTGTTTATTTCATTTGATACCCATCAGTCAGTTGCACCACACCACAGACTGTATGGGTTGTAGCTGCTGTGGTAGTGGGCCAATCACATGTTGCATTAAATTAACACACGTCTGGTGATTGGCCGCGAGCAAAACCAAACAAATAGGCTTTTAATTCTAGATCTGGGCCCAAACCATTTACTGATACCCAGCCCTACTATTCACCCTTGTTTTTGGTCTTCTGTGGCTTTGGAGGAGCTTGTCGAGTCTGAGAAAATAACCCTGATGATGTCATCAGGGTCATTGTTTTTTTAAGCTTATCCCATATGAATGACTAAAATCAGGACATTTGAGCCTTTGCTGCATTGCTTTTTAAAATCTGTCTCTTACAAGACTCAACTTTATGAAAGTACTATGGACCTTTTTCACGGCCATCGTTAAGGTTATCAATTTCAGCTGTGCTTTTCCTACTATGAAAAGTCAAAATGTTTGCTGTGAAAAAGGTCCATACTAAAATGGCTGGAGTGGCCCTTTAAGTACGGCCATTCCTTTAATGTAATGAAACTAAATGTAATAAAGCCAAACAGCAAAGGTGATCAACAACTCAAAAAAAAACTCAGAAATGTCCTCCAACTGATTTTGAGAAAGTCAAAATCTGACTTAAGTCTCTGTATACCTCTTTGCTCATTATAGGCTATGTTGCATGAAATGAACTTTACTTACATTATTAGTTTGCGCGGTTAACAGATAAGGCTGGCAATATTCAGTGTTACATTAAAATATAAATATTGTCATCCTTACCACTAAATTCATTTATGACATTACAAGTCTCTACATTGCCCAGTGTGGAAGGACCACCGTTCAGACATTGGTTAAGTAGCTAACTGTGTGATGGAGGGAGCGGCGGCGGCGGCTGCATCTCGGTAGTCTGAGTTGCGGTGTCGCCTGGTGAAGGAAGACAGGTGAGGGAGAGGCTGTTAGACTATGAGATGCATCCCGAGTTTGGTATATGGTTTGGCGTGGGACACATTCCATCATCATCAGTGCGAGCCAGAGAGACGTGGCGAGTCCCGGAGGAACATGCTGGGACCATGTGAGGACAGATCCTCGTCCTCTCCTGGCAGAGGTGTGGTTGGTACAAAAGTGGACATTATGTCATTTAGCAGCATTTGTGGGTTGTCGACAGGAAACCCTTGCCAGGATTTTTAACGATGTCCCATTGGCCTGTCTGTGGTCAGAGTGCTGTGGCGGGCTGCTGAGGAGCAGCAGGACTCATTGTGCACCAAGAGATCTGATCCTCCGCTGCCAAGCAGAGCCTGCCAGGGACAGCACAGCAGATGGACTATACACACACACATTTACATCAGTGAAGAACTTCACATCAGGCAATGAAGCATTGAACCAGCCCAGTTTGTGCACCTCATTCAGTTTAAGAGACAGCTAAACATCTGAAACCACACTCTGTGCAACACTAATGCTTTTCCAGATGCTACAATATACTCATGGATTTATTTTACTGTCTGCCAATTTGACTTGTTAAATGATCTTCTGGCTTTAGAAAGCCAGACACTCAGCTCTGCGACTGGAACCTAACGATGAGACATGGGCCGTGGCTAACACTGGATGTAAGAAATGTAAATGTCCCCGTCACGTGTCAGGACACACAAACAGAAGTAATGCCACGCTACCGAATCTACGAGCTCTCAAGAGACAAACACTTCACCATGTGATGAACGTGCACACAACAAAACTGCACGTGCGCGCGTGTTTAGACAGTCGGCCAATCAGCATACATCTTACACCTCAACAAAATCTATTAGGTGGCTAGTTTTGTTCATAATTTTTTTTTGGTAGATTCAACTGTACGTATACACACACACACACACATATACACGTGCATGTATGTATACTCCCCACATAAAAAGATGCATTGCATTTGTCTTCTGGCTGACGATATTTTAAAATTGACTGTAAATGAGGTTTTCTTAACAATATTCATGTCATTGCACCGGGCAACCTTTGTTCTTTGGAACGTGTGAATAAACAGCTGATACTACGTAACACTCACACTCTCACTTACACACGCACACGAACACGCACACAACCTAACTCCATCAGTCCACGTACATAGGCGAGATGGGCGAGGCGGGGATCTGATCCAGGATGCGACATACGTAACTGGCGACATCCACGAAACGCTCTTCATACATCAGAATGAAGGGATGTTTCTGGAAGAGAGACACAATGAGCTTCAGGCTGAGGGGATGAAAACTCCTGAGATAAACACTTAGATAAAATGCAAATATTTCAGAATATATTGACCCTTACTTCATTTTGCATTGATGTTGTGGGCTTGGCTGATAAAACAACACTAATATATAATAGCACATAGATTATGGCCAATGTGTTAGTCAGACATTTACACATGCAGCACACACGGTGACAGTAATAATCATTTAAAGCAGCTGACAAAGTAAACTGTTCTTTAGCTCTGGTCAGTTCAACTATGAGCTAAGAGGCTGAAGGCTCCGGAGAACAACAGTGACAAAAATGTAATTTCCCCCTTGCAGGATCAATAAAGTGTCTTCTTCTTCTGGAGGTCAGGGGAACTACACTATGAGCGACCCATTGATCTAAAATATTATAAAATATTCAGTTACCTGTTATAGTTACGCTGTTATAGTTCTAGACTGCCGGGGGACTTCCTTCCTTTGACACACTGAGCTGCTCTCTCCTCTCCCTTTCTATTACTGTTACTATTACTATTACTATTACTATTTGTGTGCAGCCCGTCCCAGAAATTACTAAGTTACTAAAGTTACTAATCCTAGCTTCTGGGGAGTTTACTCCCCGGAGTCCTTATGCTTTTTTCCCCCAGCGTATTTCCTTGGAGAACGTTGGCACCAAGATCCTGGTCGCAGCTGTCGCCGTGGTCCTGCTGCACTCCCTGCTGAACTCAGCGATGCCCTGCAATGTCATGCTGCGTCCTGCTGAACCCTGTAGCTTCCCGCTACATCCAGTCACTGTTCCATTATTAATGTGACTACTATCGCCACTGTTCATCACACCCCCAACCGGCTCGTCAGACACCGCCTACCAAGAGCCTGGGTCTGTCCGAGGTTTCTTCCCAAGAGGGAGTTTTTCCTCGCCACTGTCGCACTGCTTGCTCTTGAGGGAATTACTGGAACTGTTGGAATTGTTGGGGCTTTGTAAATTATAGAGTGTGGTCTGGACCTACTCTATCTGTAAAGTGTCTCGAGATAACTTATGTTATGATTTGATACTATAAATAAAATGTAATTGAATTGAAAAGGTAGGGCAGCTCTAACGGTTCAAACGTCTCATGAGTGCATTTGCATTCGCACTGGCCAAGTGGCCATAGGGACTGGTAGGAGGGGTAAGGGAGTGATGCAATCACGGCAACGTTCTTTATAGCGTTAAAATCAGAAAGCAAATACACCTAAAAAAGTATGAACTAAATACTAAATCTAAAGTATAGCATATTTGTCATAATTTAAACAAGTCACCCAAAGAGAAACGGGTATCTTGTGGAGTTTAACTCCGGAAAGATAGTTAACCACAGGTTCCCATTAATCTTATGATGGACGTGTTGTGATATTTAAACAAACGAACCGTCAACGGCGAAATAAAAGCCTCTTATTTACGAGACCGGTCTGAGAGACCTCCAGCTTACAGCGGGGTCTCTGAGCAGGACTGTCCGAGCGACGAGCTAGTGGCCAGGGGCAGGCGCCTGCTGGCTGTCGCCTCACTTCATGGAGCTTCTCAACTCCGAAAAATTGTCAATTCGGCATCAATTTTCGCAAGACTGCCTATATTCAAAATCTAAACCGTTCATTTCTTGCCTAAAACGTTGTCAGAAGTGAATTTAGTGATGAATAAGATGGCGAAAACAGTTAAAATGTTCCCGTTGTTGGTCTGTATGTACCGGAAACCTGACCCTCGTTGACCTAGGTCCCTATGCTGAAAAGGGAACAGCGAAAAGACCCTGCCCTGAAGTAGGAGCAGAAAGAGTTACAGGAACTGCGGCCAGAGGAACTTAAAAATCCCCAAATTGGTCCAGTCAGAACACGAGAAAAAAAGGGTTCTAGGAATTTTATGTTCTAGGAACTGCGGCTAAACACACGTGTCATTGAAGTGTCCCTTTCTTTAACTGGTGACTATATGTGAAGTATAACATGCAGCAAACTGTGATACACCTCCACATGTGCAGCAGACAATAACACTCAGTACATGTGCTCATGCTCTTGATGGGAGTGTAAAAGCTAAAGAACTTACCAGAAGCTCCTTGTACTTTGGCCGTTTGGATTCATCCTTGGTAAGGCTGCACAGAAAGACAGAGACAAACAATGTCCATCAGCACTGGGAACAGGTGTTCACTCTGCTCCACAAAGAGAGTGTGTGTGTGTGTGTGTGTGTGTGTGTGTGTGTGTGTGTGTGTGTGTGTGTGTGTGTGTGCGCACCAAAGGTTGACACAGCTGATGAACTTGGGGGAGAACTGGCGTTCCTCGGAGCTGCTGAGCTGCGGAGGCTCACCTTTCACCACCTGAGTCAGCTGATCAAACACGCTGTTCCACTTTGGGTACGGGAACTTTCCTGTGGCCAGCTCATACTAAAAGCAACACACACCCACACACATTTTAACAATTTATTTATGTCCACTTGAAGGGAACAATTTACAGGGACATATATATTATAGATGCATTTAAAAAACATATACAAAAATCATGGTCTATTAGCATACTATTCATACTATTAAGCATATCCCTCTGTTCTTATGGGTAGAAGTAACAGCGTCTTCACCATATATGGCGGCTGCCTATGAGAGCAGACCGAGCACAGTGCTCTGCTAGCCGTTTAGCTCTCTTTTTGGGCATCCCAAGCTGATGAAGCCCTCTTAAAACAAGCCTGTGTGTGCCGCCCTAAACTGCCAAATATGAAAACAAATAGTGGGCACCTATAGCCTAGCTCTGAGATGGTGTTGGTTGAGTGGTTGGTATTTAATGACCAAAAAAGCTTCCTCCATGCTAGAATCAAAGGTGCATGCAGCCTCTAAAATGAACACCTCACTGATCACAACAACATCTGGTGTATCAGCATCAGCGGTGAGAAGATATCAGAGGTACTATTGCAATGCTGAAACACACACACGTTTTTGTACATTCTTACTGACACACACACAACACACACACACACACACAGCGTGTTAAAGCTGAGCATCCTCCCTGTCTTACTAGAGTGATTCCCAGGCTCCAGACATCAGAGCGCACGTCGTAGCCTTGTCTGGACGCGCTGGGGTCGATCCTCTCAGGCTGAAACACACACAATCATTTCATCATTTAATACAGAACCACAGAGATATTGCTGTTGCCATGGGGCAGGTCAAAGGTCAGAGCCTTGGATCTGCTGAAGCTTGAGTGTTTATCAGACTGGCAGAATTCAGCAGTGTTGTAGTTGAGACCACCTAAGACCAGTGAGCTTGTTCCTTTTCATGTGTATATCTGTCTACCTGGCCTTGTGATTTAAATAAACCATTAATACACTATGACGTGCAGAAAGAGATACATTTATTTCCCTGAATGGGTTTCATTCCCTTTCAGAGCAGCGTTGTCCTCACCGCCATGTACGGCCGGCAGCCGGCATCCCGGGTCTTAGCGATGGAGTCCACCAGCTGACCGCTGATGCCAAAGTCACACAGCTTGATGTTCCCCGCTCGGTCCATGAGAATGTTGGAAGGTTTGATGTCTGAAATGACAGAAAGAGAAACAAACTGCATTGATCCAAGGTTTGGAATGTAGAAATCTTGTGATTTGGACATTAAATACCTATATTAAAAAGGTAGCTTAGAAAAATGACCATCATGTCATTTTTGTAAAAAGGGTGCTACCTTTTAATTCAACAACATGACTAACTCAATGTTCCATAAAGATTGGATCTTAATGTTAACTATTCATAAAGGACCACGTGACGTCACAGTGCTTTGTCGCTGCAACAGCGTGTTGGTAGGCAGATGCCCTGCTCCGCCCTGCTCTGCTACCCCTGCTACGCCCTGCTACCCCTGCTACGCCCTGCTTCGTCCTACTACACTCTGCTACGCCCTGCTACCCCTGCTACGCCCTGCTACCCCTGCTACGCCCTGCTTCGTCCTACTACACTCTGCTATGTCCTGCTACACCCTGCTATGCCCTGCAGGGCATAGCAGTATTGTCAATATTTTTCAACTATTGACGTCTTTTTGCCTCATTTAGATGCACGGTTACCATGATTGTAGTGTATCTGTAGCCTAGCTCTATGCTGCGTGGGACACAAATATGGCGGAAGAGACGTCTTTGGTACCCATGAAGAGAGGAATAAGACTTACCTCTGTGAATTATTTTCAAGTTTTCTTTTAAGTGGTTCAGTGCTTTAACGGTCTGTTGGAGACAAAATAAAACACATCACTTCTGTTTCCAATGCGATCAAAATGTAGGAAGACAAAGTGAATCGCCAACTCACCGCTAATGTTATTTTGCCTAGTATTTCCTCCGGAATGACGTCATCCATTGCACAATAAACATATTTGTAGAATTTGTCTAATGAGGTAGCCATGAGCTCCATACAGATCCAGCAGTCGCCCTGAAACAAAGAGCCAGAGGATGAGGAGATGTGCGCGGGATCATTCCCTGCCTATCAGCGAGCTGCTGCTGCATGATCTCACACCTCTCTGAAGAGAGCGCCGTAGAACTGAACGATGTAGGGACAGTCACTGCTCCTCATGACCACGTCCAGATCCATCAGCAGCTGCTTCTGCTCCTTCTCATCCACAGTGGAGCGAATCCTCTGAGAGACACAGCACACACACACACATGTTCTTAGTGCCAGACGTCAATTTGCACTGAGGGAAATAGCAGGGCTGTTGCTCTGGATGAGAGGGGTGTGTGTACCTTGACAGCCATGATCTGGCCCGTGGGTTTGTGGACCATCTTGTTGACGGAGCCATACGCCCCGCGACCGATCTCCCCGAGGTCTCTCAGATCCTCCGCCGTGAAGTCACAATGCTGCTCCGGCGAGATCTTCAGCTTCCCCGACGACTCGATACTGTGTGTCCGCAGACGCTCTCTGGAGGAGCACAAGTCAAGTCCATTTGATTTATCTAGCATCAAATCATGTTGCAGTTATCTGAGGACTCTTGTCATACGGAGCAGGTCTAGAACACACTATCATTTACAGAAATGCAACATTCTCCCATGAGCAACGGGGGGAACCCGTCCCAGAGCACAGAGGAAGGGATGAGGGAACGTACAGTTTCTCTGTTTACACAAACAAAGATATCTATATAATAGAAATATCTAATATCATCCTGTTAACACATTGTTAGAACCCTTTTAACACAGTTGTGCTGCTGCATTGGGAGCCAGCTCTAACTTTAGAATAATAAAGAATCCCCATGACTTTCAGCAATGTGAGAAACCTAGGACTTGCTGATGTATGATCCATACATGTATGATCTCACACAGTACTGACCCGTCAACAGCTGTCTCTACTCACATGTGAGGGTTCTGGAAAGAGGGAGGCGGTGGATGGAGCGGGAGCCTGGAGGCTGGTTTCACTGGAGGGTTGGCGAAATTCAGCTTCAGAGCTTTACGTTTACCTGGCAGGACGAAGAGAGAAATCCATCCATGCACAGCACACTGTGGGTTTGGATCTGACCTGAGATAACAAGCCTTTACATGTGTGCAATAAACAATATTAACAAATTCATGCCACAGAACTTTCATATGACCCAGGACACGATTGGCTAACAGGTCAGTGGGGGAATGGTGAGGAGAAAACTGTTGAGGATTTTGGGATCCAATCTCTGACCTTTGGGTTATCTCACATTCTTCTCGAGATCAGAGGAAGCACAAAATGCATTTTGAGCACAAGCAAAGTGCCCAGATGAACAGAGGTTCCCAACACTAGATACTGCAGCAGTCCCTTTAGCTGTCTAGGATACATCATCATCCAAATTATTTATTTATTTATTTATTTATAAGTTATTGGAGTGGATATTTCTGCAATACTGCAGGATACTGATATTGGAACCCCCTGTCCAAAACCTCAACAGTTCCCTCAAGATGTCAAAGTGACCAACACTTACACTAAGATAGCACTTGATTCCAATTCAATACCAGTCAACAGTGTCTGTCACCTGTAAAGCCGCCTACACATGATCCGCGAGGTAGAGCGCAGAGCACAGAGCATGCAGCGCAGCTATACGTCATTCTTGCTTCTGCAATGTGTGGCAGCTTATTCAAAGTTGAAATAATTTGAAGTTTGACATGCTTTAATTTTTGTTTTATTTTCTCTCCTTTGTTAAAGAAAAGAGTGAGAAGCAGTTAACCTTAAAATGTTCTGATCAAGTGTCAGAAAGTCAGGATGAAGCTTTTTTCGTCTTGAATCCTCTTCTGTAGTTTTCCTAACGGAGGCCGTCGGGGGGGACCCGAGCCGTCCCTCTAGACCCGCCCCTGGTTGGGAGGCACCGCTCTCCCCATAGGAAAACAATGGAACGGTGCAGAACGGTGCAGAACGGTTTTACGCAGATCATGTGTAGGTGGCTTAAGAGCATATTAGGATGCATCTCCAGAATATAACCTCTATGCAAACTGTTGGGTCGTCTTTGCCATGCCCTGTTCAACCAGCTCCTGAGTGCAAACAGATGCCTTACTATGCAAATTCATCTTTCCGGGCCATAACTGCATTTGGACAGACTCCCCAACCACCAGAGCACCACACAGGCTCTTTCAATAATATACAGTGGTTTCCTTTCACCTGTCTTATCCACTTAAATATGAGGAACACAATAACAACGCTGACCAATCATTAGGCAGCACCATGCCCAGTCCTCAGCCAATGAGTGAACAGAAACATGGCTCAATGAAAGTCAGTGAGGAAAGGAAACCACGTTAGACTACTGAGGTGGAGCCACAAAGAGCAGAGGGCGGAGTGCTTTTTGTGCAATTATATTGCTTACGTTGGGACACTCCAGACAGGCTTATCTGAAACCCTGAAGTAAAGAAAAAAACATTTTACTACATTTCCTTCAGGCTCATTATTCTATAGTGCCAATGCTGGAGGTGGAATACAGGGCAGGTTCCTCTGAATGGAGAAAGAAGCACCATGTTTTGCTGGGTCTGGTTCAGTGCACTGTCATGCAACTGTACCTGCAACTGGATGTGGAATGAGGTTTAGTCAACACTAGCCCAATAGCAGAATGTATTAAAATGTGTGTTTGATTGCTCTTCTGCCTCCCCCCTGCAGTTATCACTTTTATTATTTCACATTAAAGAGCAAATGAGTGACGCCGAGATCAAAAAAGTGGCTGAGGGTTTTCTGCTCTTGTTTTAGTGGCATATGCCAATTCTAACTGCTATATAAATATGTTACTCGTGTTCCACCAGCACCTCTAACTCTCCACACACATTTCCACTGCTGGCTGTGCTAACGCTATGCTTCTTTCCTACTATCAATTGATATAATGCCTACTGCCAATAGTCAAAGTGAAATACCGCTAACAATGGGCATAGGGCAATAAAGTAAGAGTGGCACACCACCGGTACATGCCGGCGGAGAGTGGCATCTACCTGTGGAACACCAGATGTTTTGAAGTGGCACTAGCAGTAACATACCATAATCAGCAGTGGCATATGCCAGTGAAAATTGGTATATGCCAACAGGAAGTGGTGTTGCGAGTGTAACATGACATGGCATTCTGTTTAAGCCATAAGCCAGGAGAGGAGGAGCAGCGGCACACCACTAACAATTGATGAGGAAATCATGGGGTCTGTCTACAACAGGTCATCCTAATGTGATAACGTCAGTAGAAACATGCAGATAACTGGATTAAAAAAAAATATATATATATATATATATATAAATTTTGAAAAAAAACTGAATAAAAAGATAAACAGAGGAATCCCTTTGCCAAGAAATATCCTGATCAAACACAATGTGCACACATATAACCCCAACAGTAAAAGAAGAGTGAATACCTGTTTCATTCTGACATCTCCAGCAGGTGTTGGTTTCTGTAAGGTTTAGATCAAACATTTGACACTAGACATCTGCCACAGAGTAAGAAATACAAAGCATGTGTTGACCACTGGAAACATGACTGCTTATTAGGACATGGGTGCTAAAGGTCAACCAATCAATGGAAATGCCATCCGTTATCCAGCAGCTAACCTCAACACATGACATGATCCAATATGGGACACAGCCCTGGCTGACTACAAGACAGACCATCACACAAACACATAGCCCACTGTATGTACAGTACAGCGGGTTTACCACTATACTGCCTGTGATTGCATCATAGACTGTAAAAATAATGGATGTAGCATCAGTGATGTCACATATTGGTTTGTTAAATTTGTAGTTTAAAGTGAAGCCAAAGCTGAAGCTTCTTAAAGCTGCATTCTCTCTAACTTCCAGCAGGGTGCGACGCCACTGGCTCCTGTTTCTATAGAAGTCTATGAGAAAATGAGTCTACTTCTCTCTTGATTTATTACCTCAGTAAACATTTTCATAAGAGTTTATGGTCTCAATAGCTAGTTTTAAGTCTTCTTCAATACAGCGGTTGTTATGATGCGCAAATAATTGTCTCCACTGATATAAGGTCACTCTTTCACCATGTAAGTCCATGGGAAAAGTGTCTTTTGGTCTGAGGGCATGTATGCACATCATTATGTGATGAGCCTGGAGTTGTAATTCCACTGTTACACTGTCCGCTATATTCAATTCGCTTCAAAGCCCGGTGCACTTCCTGAGGGCTTGCTTCTGGCTCCGAAAAACAAGATGGCAACGGCCAAAATGTGCCAAACTCGAGGCTTCAAAACGGAAGTGCACAAACCAATGGGTGACGTGACGTCACTGCTGCTACGTCCATTTTTGTTTATGACGGAGCCAGAACTAACAACATCACTTACTAAAAGAGGAGGACCTCCGTCATGTCAGGCGACTGTAATGAACTCATCACCGATGTTTAAAACTAACTTTAACTGTAATATGTGTGTCACTGATGTGCTTTTAAACAGTGTCTTGGCTTCTCAGGAGAGAGAAACACTTCAGGCCTTGGTGGTAACTGTAACGTTAGCAACCTGGTGCTAATAATATCGGTAGACAAACATTCATTGAATGTATCTTTACGTTGCCACGCACGTGTGATTTATGTTTAGTCTCTTATGAGAATCATGTGAAACACTTGTTCGCTGTGTCACTGCAGCAGATAAACTACTGAACTGCTGCTAACTGGTAGCAGCAGCAGCCGTGTAGCAAAAGGAGAACATACTTGAGCTACTGCGAGCCAAACAAAGCTACGACGTTCATCCTTCAAAATAAAGCGTATTGTTTGAAAACAAGCTAACGACATCACACTGTCGTATTGCATTTAATGCAAGTTTAAGAGAAACGATAAGTGACCTATATATATATATATATATATATATATATATATATATATATATATATATATATACCTATATATATATATATATATATATATATATATATATATATATATATATATATATACCTATATATATATATATAGCTTGATAGCACCAATCCAAAATCTGCATTTTACATTTACAGTACAGGCCAGAAGTTTGGACACACCTTCTCATTCAATGAGTTTCCTTTTATTTCCATGACTATTTGCATTGTAGATTCTCACTGAAGGCATCAAAACTATGAATGAACACATATGGAATTATGTACTTAACAAAAAAGTGTGAAATAACTGAAAACATGTCTTATATTTTAGATTCTTCAAAGTAGCCACCCTTTGCTTTTTTATTAATAAGGGAAAAAATTCCATTAATTCACCTTGACAAAGCACACCTGTGAAGGTAAAACCATTTCAGGTGACTACCTATGCTATGAAGCTCATTGAGAGAACACCAAGGGTTTGCAGCGCTATCCAAAAAAGCAAAGGGTGGCTACTTTGAGGAATCTAAAATATAAGACATGTTTTCAGTTATTTCACACTTTTTACGTAGTACATAATTCCATATGTGTTCATTCATAGTACTGTACATGAGCAGAACATAGCAAACATTTAACTTCACGTTGAAGTTTCTAAACATAAACAACGAAATATATATAGTAAAACAAATATATATATATATATATATATATATATATATATATATATATATATATATATATATATATATATATATATATATATATATATAAAGTATGCGCTATGGACAACAACGTGGATTTTCTTTTGAAAGTTCTGACCGGAAGATTTTAATTATGCTGTCTCTCTTGACTATGGCTTTTCTGCTTCTGGGAAGCTGCTAGCTACCTTGTCCTACCAGCTCCAGAGTGTTAGTTGAGTGAATAGGTGCAGGCCGCCGCCGCCTACCTTGCATGCTGCTGCTCTGTGTGTGCTGCTGCTGGTGGAAACTGTGCGACGTGGAGCCTACGCTGCCGGAGCTGCTGTAGCTGCCGAAGCTGCTGTCGGGACTGGGAGTCGCCATTGTTGTGTGTGATTCCGGCAGCAGCGCCGCTCAGGCTGCAATGCAGAGTGAAAGTTCGCCCTCTCTGCCGAGTCCACACGGGACACTGCGCCACTTGAACGCAGCAGCTGCACCACGGCCACGTCTGTGCTGCTGCTGCCTTCAAGACTTGTCGGAAATTCAGATATCACGACTTCACAACGTTTGACATAATTCACAAATGCAAATCAAGACTCTCTGTACATATTATACCTCCGTCTTTATCTCGTCATATCCCCACGTCCTATACTGTCTGTAATGTAGTAACTCAATTCCCCACTTGTATAATTAGTGTGTATGCTCCTTTAATCTACGTTTTTGGTGTTGCTGTAGCACTTTGTCCCTCCTGATCTTATTTTACAGTCTGTGCTCGTGATACTGATGTTTGAATCGCACATTTTCACATTTTAGTCTTTTATATTTAATTTACATCTCACTGTTGCCTTCTTGTCACTGTTCCCCCCATTTTACACAGAGATATATTCACCATCACTGTTTTGAATGCTTGAAGTGAAGGAACTGACCGATTACATTTCACTGAAATTGTATTTTTAATTAATATGATTTCATATGACAAATAAAACATGGGCTTGATTTAGCATGGAAGTCCATTCTTGACCTTTGAAATAGTAGTTTGACAAAATAACCTTAATTCAAGTTCCACTTACTGGCTAAATCAAAGCTTTCAACCACATCTCACGATCTTTGTCAGTAGATGGAGTTTGCTCAGTTGTCATGGAGACGTCACCTTCCTAAAATAATGGCCTAAGTCAATTTTTAACAAAAATGATTTCTTTGCCTAAATCATCTCCTCATGGTGCTGGCCACCTCTGGTAAAATTGCCTACATCCTCAGTTGAACAGGTCATGTGATTCTACACCTTTAGTATAATTGCCTATGTCAAGCAGTTGACTTAGGCCATTTAGTTTTTTGTGTTTTCTGAAAAACCTGAAAAAATGACATAGGCAATTATTTTAGGAAGGTGACCAACTCCCTGCATGCCCAGAGGTAACTCCAACAGCTGATCAGAAGACTGTGAGATGCAGTTCAGAGCTCCAGAGAAAGATTGTAAAATAAATGAATAATTTTACTACTTTAGTCCTTGTTTTCATGCCCTACAGCAGTTCTACCTTATGGTACTCCTTATCTAGTGTTTCTGTCTCGTCTGTCTGTGCTCAGTGTTTTCATTCTGACCGACTAATGATTTATTAGCAGATGCTACAGAGAGCTAATGCGCTAGCACGGTGTTTAGGGGGATGTCAAAGATAGGCTTCATAATTCAACCTCAAGTGAAAAACACAAGTGATAAAAAGCTTGTATCCACCACTTTCCCATGTAACCTGAATGCAGCATAAGATGCCAGAGATGACACAGAAGTGCACTTTCTGCTGCTGCGGTTTTATTATTCCTTGTATTGTTTGACATTGTAAATCATACAGACTTCTGCTGATCTTCTCACTGAAGACTGGTTAATGTATCAGTTACAGTTAGCAACACACTGCAACATCCCATTTCTCACTACATTGCACATTTCATTTTTCAGCAAATAACAGAAAAAGACAATCAGTTAGTATATGTGCAAAAAAGGCAGCAATTGCAATAGAGAATCAATTCTTTCATAAAACGCATGTATAAATATGCAAATTCTGTCACATAACCTCCAAATGAAAACCCGTGTATGAGATACATTTCACACTTTGTCAGGATCATAAATAATACAACTTTATTTGAGGTACTGTATTTGCTCCAGTTATCAGTGCTTTACATTAGAAAGTATTCCCACCTCGGCCTCTAAAAGAACTAAAATAATGAGAAGTTATAGTGCTCCTTAAACTAAAGTGTGAACCTGTGTTAGCACTATGCTATGGGCTGCCTGGGAGATTTTCTTTCTTGTAAAATGACGCGTGTGAAACCTCTGGACTTCTAAATATCCCAGTCCAGAATATAGCTCTCCGAATCCAGAGATATTCTAAAACCATGTGTCATATTTCCCTATGACCTTAGGCATGGGAACAGAAGCACTCGGTCGGCGATCCTCCCTCTCCCTTTCAGCTCCATCCTGTCCTTGTACACCGAGACGGTGGCGAAGGCGTTGCTGTCAGGCGGAGTCTCGATCACGCCCTCAAATGTCACGTGGTGCACTCCCGTGTCTGTGTCCTGGTGGTAGCCCCCTTCGTGGTCGTGTCCGGCCATGAAGCACACCACGCTGCCATGGGATTGGACGACGGCCAGCAGCTGCTCGTAGTTCCAGGCCAGGCAGTAAGGGTCGGTGGAGCGGGGATGCACGGGGAGGTGGCCTGCACAGGAACACACACGTTTACAGGGATTTAACAGCTGCACTGTATTATAATACACTATATATTCCAAAGACTGAAACTCATTCGTTCATTTTCAATTGATCCATAAACTGTTCCATTCATGGTTTGGTTCCCACGTTACTCCTTTTGTCCAACCAACGTTCTAAAGCTCAATGCCTCAAGTGATGTCACTGGAGTCAACGTCGTTTAGAGCTACAGCTAAACGATGAATCATTTTCAAATTGAAATCAAGATTTTAAAGAATGCAATTAGTTAATTGTGAAGACAGCGATTAATCAAATGTGAATATTTAGTTCAATGTTTGGATTAACATTTTTTTATTCCTCTTTTTATCACTATATTTACTGTTTTTTCATAAGATAAATGCTGGAATAATGTTACATATCACATTATAAGACTTTATTTAACATGACGTAGAAGGTGTAATATGTAAATGCTGCTGTTGAACTGAGTGATATCAGACATTTCCGTTTACAGAAAAGTACTGATACTTTTTATTGGAATAGTTTTTATTATTATTATAACTTTAGCTTCTGTGTTTGACTGTTTAATGTATATTAAAAGAAATATCCATGTTCTCATCCCTGCATAAGATTATAGAGCAGTTTTGATGGTTTTGATGTTATAACATAATATTTCCATCTGCGGGCAAATGTTTGTTACAAACCTAACTCTGGGGAGCTTGAGAGCCCTTATGTTTTCTCGCCCCGCAGTTTTCCCTGGATTAGGGTGGTACCTAAATCATGGTTGCAGCTATCCCCGTGGTCCTGCTAGGCACCCTGCTACACCCTTCTATGCCCTGCAGTGCCCTGCTATGCCCTGCTACACCGTGCAGTGCCCTACTACGCCCGGCTACGCCTTGCTAAGTCATGCTATGTCCTGCTACACCTTGCTACGCCCTGCGTATTTATTGTGACTATAATTGCCACTGTTCATCATCCCCCCAACCGGCACCGGCAGACAACCGCCCACCAAGAGCCTGGGTCTGTCTGAGGTTTCTACCTGAAAGGAAGTTTTCCTCACCACACATGGTTTCTGCCTAAAAGGGAGTTTTTCCTCACCACTGTCGCACTAAATGCTTGCTCTTATGGGAATTACCGGAATTGTTGGGTCTTTGTAAATTATAGTGTGGTCTAGATCTACTTTATCTGTAAAGTGTCTCGAGATAACTCTTGTTATGATTTGATACTATAAATAAAATTGAATTAAATAATGCTCCATGACATGTTTTATCTGTTACACAGGGAATATTGAACTTTAGCTAAACTTTTTTTTTTTAAATCGCAAATCAAATCATAATTGCAATATCTGGCAAAATAATCACAATTAGTCTTTTTTCCCCAAATAGTTCAGCCCTATGTAACACATTTAAAAAGGAAAGAAGTGTGAGAACCCTTAATAAATTGACATTGATATAAAAAACCATAATAATCATAATCATATTTGAGACTAATTGGGGTCCTGTTCCCCGCTGAGGGGAAATAGCAGTACTCTAATGGCTGATTTATAGTCAGCAGGCAGAGCACGCTGGAGCCTGTGTGTGTGTGTGTGTGTGTGTGTGTGTGTGTGTGTGTGTGTGTTTGTGTGTGTGTGTGTGTGTGTGTGTGTGTGTTACTGATTCCACTTAAAAGATGCCAGGAATAAAAAATAAACGCTAAATGGACTGCACTGATATACAGTAGATAGCCCCAATCAAACAAACTGATACTTTGTATAAGGGACAGATTTTACTTACTGACGATTGTGACTCTTTCCTGTTTCTCATCGGCCGAGGACAGAACCGAATCCAGCCAGTCCAGCTGCTCCTTACTGAAGCCCCCGTTGAACATTGTAAACCTCTGCAGGCCCTCGATCACTGAAACAGGAACACTAAATATGAAAATCATAATCTACTTGCTCTTCACTATCAGTCACCTTGGTGTCTGTTAAATGGCTTAAGTGTAATAAAACATTGCCTACATTAATTCAAAAGTCTAAATCCACAAACTACATGGGGAGATCGAGTAGTCTCCTATCTACAACCACTGCCAGCTGACAAAGCCCTTAAGCAAGGCACTTGACATTAAACTGCCCCGATTGGGCTGCTCAGGGACTGGCAGTGAAAGACCATGACGAGTGTCCTTTTAAAGAATAACATACATGCTTACTACATACATGCTTACTACTACTGACTGAGGTAATACACTGAGTGAGAAGTAGGCTCATTTTCTCATAGACTTCTATAGAAACAGACTTGTTTCTGGAGCCAACCTCCCGCATTGGCTTTACTTTTCAGACCGGGAAGTTTGAGTTCCGTCCATTATTTTTGACTGCGTAAAAAATAAAAGTGTGACTAGTTAGCAGGCCAGCATACCTGGTGGACAGTTGAGGTCCTCGTTGGTGTTGTACAGTTTGATCAAATCCATAGCCTGGCTGTACTGTTCACTGGACTCCTGTCTGCCCAACAGGCTCACATCATAGGCATCCAGCACCACAAAGGTGAAGCCGGGGCACGGGCTGAAGGAGTAGGCATAGATATCACTGCCAGGAGCCTGGGCTCCAAGTCCCCGGCTGCTGCTGCTGCCAGGGTGGAGGCTGTATGGGTGGAGGTTGCAAGGGTGGAGGCTGTCAGGGTGGAGGCTACCATGGTGGAGGCTGCTGTTGAGCTGTGAACGCAGCAGCGCGCTCCTGCTGAAGTTATAAAACTCGTGGTTGCCCCACACATGGTGGAGCTTTGTGGGGCGGGAGCTGAACTCCCTCAGCACGGTGTGCAGCGCTCGGTCAGAGGCGTCCTGGCTCTTGTTGAAGCCGTCGATAATGTCCCCCAGCTGAAGGATAAACTCTGGTTTGACAGCCGACTCCGACCAATTTTCCCAGGCGTTTCTGAGCAGCTTCAGACTGCTCCGGTAGTACCGCCTCCTCGTCCGGGTGAAATTGTACCCGTCGTCGATATCTGCGTACTGAATGTCCGCTATCACGCCGAATGTAAACAGCGGCGTTTGTTGAGGACAGTCGTCCATCCTCGATGTTGTCAAAGAACTTCTAATATACCGTAGACCGGCTTTGATGTTGTCTTCGGAGGAACTGATGTCTGAGTGCGTGTGTCGACCGAGCGAAGTATACAGGAGACACTAACCGGGGACCGGAATTTACGAATCCTACTATGGCCACGCCAAGCCAAGACCCGCCCTTCAATAGCATTTATTGGCCAGGAGTAAGTAAGTAACGTAACCCCATTTGTACAGGTCCTATTCCCTGACCACTCGAGGTCAAAATGCCTAACCCCAACCAATCGAGCTGCTTCGTAGGGCGGGTCTTGGCGTGACCATAGTAAGATTCGTAAATTTGCGACCGGGACCCTGTCAACCCTATGTGTCAACCGCCGCACATGAAACACAGCCGGGCAGGCCGTTTGCTCCAGTAACAAAACAACGTAGTCTGTAGTACTCTGTACTGCTCCTGACAAGTAACGAACAATAAAAGCAATGACTTCCGGCTGTATCCTTCAAAATAATGCTGTTAGAAAGACCGGATATTCAAAAACTCCCCCAGTGTGGAATACCTGAGCACTGAGACTGATGTAGAGCTCAGGAAGTTGTTGACCATAGATATTGTTCTATATCTATGTTGTTGACTCTGTCCAGACTCAGAGGAGCACTGCACTGTACGGGCACTGCACACTGTATACATTCATGAGAAGCATTATATCTCTATGGCTCTGGAACTGACCATTCGCATTCATAAGAAAACAGTGAAGAATCAGATTTATTTTCATATTGAGGAACACATGTTATTTTGCTCTGTAAACAGGTTGAGAGACGCAGGATTGTGGATTGGTCACACAGCTCAGTTCTCTGCTACAGCCGCTTCCTTTTCCCCAACTGACAAAAGAAAACACACGTTCAGGACTCCAGGACTCTGTACCTCTGCGTTTGAAGCAACACTTCACACTACAGTCACCAACACAGCCATCAAGTTGAATTTATGCCTCCGAAACAACAACAACAAAGACTTACAGCAGATTATGGTATATTGGATGATAAGGTATGTCTGCTATTTGTATCAGTAGTTTTCATCAAGTGCACCTGAAGTGTCTTTGCCTGGAGTCCACAGCGTCAGGCCGGTGACACACTTGGGAATCCACTTGAGGACAACGGTGGAGGCCAACTCGCCCCACTCGCCCTCAGCTCGCTCCTGCAAACAATGAGTACACAATGAGTTTGTGTACGGAATGAAATGCTCTAAAATACTGTGTATCACTGTGATACATGATTCTGGTTTATTTTGCAAGGAAAACACACACACATTTCCGTCTTTATGTTTTCACAAATGCCTGAGGGCCTCAATGTGATCAGTAAGCAGTGGTGAAATGTAACTAAGTACATTTACTCCAGTACTGTATTTCAGTCCAAATGTTGAGGTACTTTACTTGAGTCTTTTCTTTTCATGCCACATTCTACTTCTACTCCGCTACATTTCAGAGAGAAATATTGTACTTTTAACTCCACTACATTAATCTGACAGCTTTAGTTACTAGTTACTTTACACATTAAGATTTCTTAGTTTATAAAATCTGATGTTTTATTATAAATGAAACTAGCCGACAATATAACGACCTACAAGTCCAGCTGAAATGATTAGACCATTACACACTTAGTTGAATGACAGAACTTTTGGATTGTTTCCAGTTTCTAAAATGTGAGGGTTTTTCTGCATTGAGTACTTTTACCTATATTTTCCTGATGAAACTTACATACTAAACTTAAGTAATATTTGAATGCAGGACTTTTACTTGTAACAGAGTATTTTTTATAGTGTGGTGTTGGTACTGTTACTTAAGTAAAGGACGCTGAATACAGCGCTGTAAGTATGTGTTACAGTGCCGCAGTCTGACTGTGTGGAGAGAACTCCAGGATCTCTAAAGATGACACAAACTGCAGCCTGCAACATACTTATCAACATGCATCCTGAGGTCTGTATGGAGTCCATCACATCATGCATACAAAGTCAAACATGCACTTAGAACAGGCACGTGTGCATACTGACAAAGAAGAAGCAGGATATGCCACAGCAATGCATTCATGTGCATGAAAAGATGAAGACTAAGATCGTCATGCAAGAAGCTGAAGAGCACCTCCTCTGCTCCCCCCTCTCTGGAGCCCAGGTAGGGCCACTTCTGTCTCTCTAAATGTTTACCGCTCTCCTCGTCCGTTGCTGGCTGCACATTCAGTTAAGAGAGTTGCCATAGTTACATTGTGTCTAAATTCCCTGGGTGTCATATCATGGCTAATTAACATATCATGGCTGCTGTTCCTTCAGTGTGCTCTAACAAAGAGTATGGTGTTGATGTTGAACTACCTGCTCTGCCTGCTGGTATTCTCCATGCTGCTCACAGCCGATGTCGAACACATACTTCCCTGGGCCGCATGGCTGCAACAGAACAGAAGGATAACAGAGACAGCTCCAACACTGGAGAAACAATCTGCTTTCATAATGACAATGTCACTAGGCCTGTAACAATTATGACATAATTGTCTAATTGTCAGTGGTTTTAAATAATGGCCGTTTCTTTGTATAACCGCAATTAATTGCTAACATTAGCTAAGGTCTTAAGGCGTATGACTGGTAATTGTTGGTTTTGTTCAGATATGCCAAATTGTAATTATATAAGTGATTATTGGTCGGACTATATATTTTTATTATTATTTCAATTGTTAGTTGTTGGCACCTGGCCCTATAGACGTTCATAACAACACAAATGACAAGGGGGTGATACAGTTAGAAACAATGTTTTATGATAATAAAATGTTGTTTACTTCATAGGCTGTGTACCTGTGTTACTACATTATCTGGGTCACATAACAGATATAACCAAAAGATGTATCCTGGAATTCATTCAAAACTTTAATTTATCTAAAAAGTAATAAATAAAAAAA
Source organism: Perca fluviatilis (assembly GCF_010015445.1). NCBI lineage: Eukaryota > Metazoa > Chordata > Actinopteri > Perciformes > Percidae > Perca > Perca fluviatilis. Next base: position 27,620,524 of record NC_053132.1, on the reverse strand, counting down.
TCTTTTTGAATTTGACTGAAAGAAACAATTTTATTGTTAATCGCAATTATTTCTGAGACAATTAATAGTACAGCAACATTTGGAATTGTTACAGCTCCAAATGTGACAGATCACAATGATACTAAGACAGCCATCATATCAAGTAAAACTACGGTTTATTACAACTTGGATTTGTTCTAGCCGTTGTTTCCGTTGTCATTGTATCCGTGTGGGAACAAGGCAACAGTGCTAACAATGAGTCCATCAGAGCAGGGAACAGCAGCAGGCGGCAGCAGTCATTAGGAGGTCAAATGGAAAGGGAGTGTACGTGTAATATGGCTAATAATGATTGTTTGTCTAACCTGAGGGTTTACAACCGCTCTAATCATCAGAATGACGGCCGCAGCTGCAAACGGCAAGCCCAAGGCGTACTAAACTTTAGCTTTCTATGAACAATCATTACAGCTTCATTCTGATGCAGGCAGCATGTAGAAGAACTGAAATTACAGATTTTACAAGCAAATATTTACTTTAAAAGGTACACTGTGTAGGAATTTCTCCCATCTAGCGGTGAAACTGTATTTTGCATTCAAACGAATAGTGCTCTCTAGCGCCTCGCTTTTTCAAATGCGTGTTGCAACTACACAGTAGCCGTTATGTAAAGCTATGACAACATGTCTTCCAATGTTCGCTTTTGCAACGAGGATTTCTTCTCCTGTGGCTCGGCATAAGTATGATCCTCCATTATGAACTAAAGTGCAGGACAGGCTTTCAAATTTGCCGGGGCAGTGACAAGCGCCTCTCACTGATCTCCTTCTACGTTTCAGCTAGTTTCAGTCACGTGACGCTGGCTCTGAACGAAAATGCATTGTGGATTAGCTAGACAGGTAGGCTAGTGCTTTATGTCCCTCTCAGTGATTATAATTTTTCAAAATGGTGGAACGACATGGAATCCTCCTTGGACTTGCCCGTCCAATGTAAATACAGATAAGAAATTCTTCGCTTACGAGGATAGGTCAGATAATTGGCAGAGGTAATTTTACGCCAATGAGGACATATTTATGAATGAAGACATTGATTTTAGCTAATAAAAGACTTAAAACACTACACAGTGTACCTTTAAGTAAAGGCTGAGGAGTACTTTTATTCTGTATTATTCCAACCCATCTACACTGTTTCTTCCCTGACAGAGATGGATCCTGCCGAGCATTAGTGAACCAAACTATTAATGTCCCCTGACACCCCTCTCCCACAGGGAAGCATATCACATGTCGTCAGTAATCAGCAGCTGAGAATTTTGTGAAGGAGTCATCAAAGTAGAACTCACATTATTGTTGACAAAGTTGCCTTTGTATCTAGCGTTAGAGTGGATGTACTCTCCAGCTGCCTCCATCTTGCCGTTCAGCCAGGAGCCCCGGTACTGGGAGCCTGTGTTCTGGTAATGGTAAATGCCCTGGCCGTGCCTGCAATCACATAACACCAAGGATGCCAGCCAGTTTAAAATGTCCATTTTCTGTATCAAATTAGAATGGATTTGGGAATGTGCAGGTAAAAAGATGTTGATGTTGAAACTAGGCTCAACATATATAACTTTTAATATGTAAATAGGTCCTGCTGTATATTGAAATAATGACATTTATTGCTCCTATATATCTAAAATAACATATTTCTATTTTCACCAGCATTGATTTCCAGCAGAAATCACATTTTCATGCATTTATCTGTATCATTGTATCACCACTGTTGCTAGTGGGAAATTTAAATTGTTGGGTCTTTGTAAATTACAGAGTGTGGTCTAGACCTACTCTATCTCTTAAGTGTCCTGAGATAACTCCTGTTGTGATTTGACACTTTGACAATTTGTTGAATTGAAATTGAATTGAATCACTGAGTTTAGTTTAAGGAACTCTAGCAGGCTTTGAATGGAGAAGGCACAGCAACGTGTGCTTTCAGAACTGAAAACACATCAGTGACATGCATTTGGACTTTTCAAACTATAGATATAGTGTACCTGATGTGATGCAGCCAATCTCCGTCATACATGTCTCCGTTGGGGTAGGTGTAGACCCCGTGGCCCTGTCTCAGGTCCTCCACCCACGACCCTGACACACCCAGAGAGACAGCAATGAGAGTTAGTTCCTGAAGCTTCAGCTGGACCCTTGTCAGCTGAAAACCTCACACACTGATGAACTCATATTACACCTTCATATTTAGAGCCATCTGGATAGTAGAAGGTGCCCTGTCCATGTTTCATGTTGTTGTGATAGTCTCCCACATATCTCGCCCCATTCTTGAAGCGATATGTCCCCTTTAGACAAAACAGTCAAAGATACATATAGATTAGTCAAACAGACAATTATTTTCCAGTTAACGTAACGGAAACATGGATGGGCAATGATAGAACAACTGTTTCATCACAGACTGAATATGGATCTAGAAACATTAAAAACATTTCTTTAATTCAAAGTGCACATACTGTATGTGTTATTATTACTGCCATTATAGTACTACTATTAGCATGCATGTGAGGGTCTATCTACTGTAGACCTTCACTCATCCCCTGTCGGACAGGTGTTTTGGTTTAACAAGCGACCCTGTTACCTGGAGACTTTCAGCTAAATGCGTCTGTGGTTCTCGTAGTGATGACAGCTGTTGAAAACGGGAAGAGAACATGCAGCTGTCCTTGTGAATGCCTCTTTGTTAAGTTTTTCATTCAAATGTTAGAACATAACGTTACCTATCTGGTCTATGGAGTCTTGTTTGAGGAAACTTGTCAGTCGCGATTAATCAATGTGATGTAATGGTGCACTGGGTTAGTCTACTGTCTTTCATTTATTGTACCCATAGACAGTGAAATTAATGGACAAAGCTACGCCGTAGATTTCCACAGAGACCAGTGAAGTCAATTAGAAGCACTTTTCCAGTGATGGCTGAGCGTTACTGCGCAGCCTCAAACTGAGCTTGACGACGTAGATGTGACGTGAGCAACCTGTCTGAAAGTTTTAAGTCTTCTGGTAGCTGTGCCAAGAGAAATCTCAATCATTCCCAATCTTGCAGAGACAGAGAGCGTAGGTATATGTAAGGAGATAACATAGGCACAGGCTAATTATTGCTAACTAAAATGCTAGTAAACATTAGTAATTAAACTTACACAGCTAATGTAAGTCAAAACTGCCTGTAGAGGCCAAAGTACAATTCACAGTAATGTGAATAAGAATTAATGTTAAAAAAGTAAGTAATTTCATTTAGAAGTTCATGTAATGGTTAAAATGTTAAATAATACATAAAAGGTTAAAAGCATACTAGATTTCATGTTTTTATAGGATTTTGGTAAAATAATGTACTGCTTCTTTAAGAACCGGCCAACTCTGGCTACGTTAAGTTGATTCTCATTTTGTGATTCAGATCTTGAGAGCTGTGGAAGCGAATGGTTTTCTTACCTGTTAACTGCTAAATTCTAGCTATTTCTATTAAGAATTTCTTTTTATGTCATTAGCAACTATAATAATTATTATAGTTGCGTAAGTGTATTAGTCAGCTCACATTCTCTCTTGTAAATCGGAAACCAAGGAATAAAAACCGGCTGCTTGGAACAATGTTAGATAGTTATTAGCGTAAGCCATTTCATATCTCAAGATTTCAAACCTCTACACTGCCTGCAAGCTTCTCCTGACTATATGGTAATTTGTCTACTATGCGACAGAAAGTCGCGTGGTTATGACACAATCGTTAGCCTATTTTTACAAAAACGTCTGCTATGGGGCCATAACGTGAGATAAAAGGTAATGGAGCCTTTTATACATTGTTGTGTTTCTTTAGAAATAAACAATGGACAAATACAGTCTTTAAATGCTTCAGATGTAAAGTTATTCGCTGTCAAAGTGACGCCAAAATGAATGGCAGTCAATGGGATGCTAACGGCAGGTGATGGTTTATTACCAACAAAATGGCTCCATAGGAGGTATGCTTTGCAGAGGCTCACTTACCCCCTTGATTTTACCACAGTGGCATGAGTTTAAATCCAACAAATGCATGTTTATTTATTTATTTTAACTTTAGGGCTAAATATAGCTCTTCTACGGGATACAGGTGTACTCAAACAGGCTCTAAAGACGAATAGGTGTAGTCTTTTAAATAAAATGTAGTCTATAGTTTCATTTCTGGGATTGTTCAGTAGAAACGTTCAATCTCAATCTGTGCACCGTTTTGCTACGGTTTCCATGGTTGAACGACATGTTCCCTCGGAACGGTGTGATAGGGTGTTCGACGGTGGGTGTGTCTCTTGTTTATTGGCTGTGTCACAGGTGATACTCAATCAGCAGAGATCTCTCTGTAAACTCGTAGTAATAATAAGGCACAGCGCATGCGCACACAACGGGGTGTTCAACGCATCCCGTTTCAGTTTTACAAAACTTTCTACGTTTCGTCCGGGCTAAACCTTCCTCTTTCTTTGTGTTGGCATTCTAAACTCTGGTGGATTTATGAGGACTATGGTTAACTTCTCCTCAGATCTCTGCAGGGTAAATCCAGACAGCTAGCTAGACTATCTGCTCAACATTTTTAATGTACACATGTTCCACCAAAACAAGCTCCTTCCCGAGGCTATTTTGCAGAGGCATCATGGGTGTGGCGCTTAGCACCGCCCAAGACGATTGTGATTGGTTTAAAAAGCATGTTTTCTCCCATCCCAGAATGCTGTTTGGACAAGCCAGACCCAGACCCTCCTCCGCAGCGCTGTAACCATATAAGTATAATATATGTAACGTTAAAGAGATAACGTTAGACTGTCGCAGGAAGAGCAACTTTCTCTCCTCCGCTTTTCCCTAGCAGCAAGCAAGTTTCCTCAAACAAGACTCCAAAGACCAGATAGGTAGCTAACGTTATGTTTTAACATTTGAATGAAAAACTTAAAGGGGTGATAGAATGATTATATAGGGTATTTCACACTGTTCCTTATGGTCTCCTAATGGGGTATGTAACATTGGTTGGGCTGAAAATGGCCTGGTTGATATTTTATGGGCCCTTATGCATCCCTGTGTTTTGGCCCTATTTGTAACAAGAGCTTTTCTTCCAAATATGGTATGGTCATGAATATTTAGATGAGCTGCGCGGTGATTGGTTGAGCGACTTGCCATACGCAGACATTAGAGACGCGCGCTGATTGGTTGAGCGAATCCCCAATACACATACATTAGAGAAGCGACAGAATCTCATATTCCAGACACTGCAATGTTTCATTACCAAATTCACTTCTGAGACTTTTTTAAGCGAGAAATCAACTATTTAAAGCTCAAATATGGGCCGTTTTACAAAAATTGATGGCTAATTGCAAATTTGGTAAGACGTGCGGATTTTAGGAGCTCCACACAGTCTGACGAGAAGCGACAGCCGCGGGCTCCATACCCAGGGCAAAGTCACCCTTTGTGGATACTGCATACGGGGCTCCGCGGCCAGCTGCCGGCATAACTATATCTATAAATAATACATTTACGGTTTTGAATGTCCGAATGTCTTATAAAGCTAACCGTTGTGTCCGATTTGATTTTAAGGCATTTTTATGAACGCGAGGCGTCTTTGTAGGACAAGCAGCTGCTTGCTATATGTCCCATTCATTACAATGGGGAAATACCGCAGCTAGCTAGCTACACTTTCGCCATAACTAAATTATATTTACTGTTTGAATTTCGTCACGCCTTTTATACAACATCATTCCCCAATGTCTTATAAAGCTAACCGTTGCGTCCGATTTGATTTTAAGGCATTTTTATGAACGCAAGGCGTCTTTGTAGGACGAACAGCTGCTTGCTATATGTCCCATTCATTACAATGGGGAAATACCGCAGCTAGCTAGCTACACTGTCGCCATAACTAAATTATATTTACTGTTTGAATTTCGTCACGCCACTTATACAACTCATTCCCCAATGTCTTATAAAGCTAACCGTTGTGTCCGATTTGATTTTAAGGCATTTTTATGAATGCAAGGCGTCTTTGTAGGACGAACAGCTGCTTGCTATATGTCCCATTCATTACAATGGGGAAATACCGCAGCTTGCTCACTTTCGCATAACTAAAGTATTGAATTTCGTCACGGCATGAATATTACAGGTTCCTCAAGGTCTTACAAAGCTTAGCTAACACTTGTCCGATTTCGGATTTCAATTGAATGTATTTTTGTGAATGTCAGAGTTAGGAGGAGGCTAGCTAGCTCTCATTGATGGACTCCATCTCACCGCGGATCTATCAATGAGACTCGCGGACAAGAGGCGTTTATTTTCCCGATTGTTTGTTTAAATAACTCAACACACATACCCATTATAAGATTAACTGGAACCTGCGGGCTGCGGTAAAAGATTGCGGGCGTAACAAGCTCGCTGACACTGCGGTCAGGGCAGCGATGTAGCAACCCAGGCAGCACCAACACCAGCACTAAACTCCGACACACAGTCGGAGAAAATTTGCAATTAGCCATCCTTTTTCGTAAAGCGGCCCATATTTGAGCTTTATATGGTTGATTTCTCGCATAAAAAAGTTTCAGAAGTGAATTTTGTAATGGAATAGCAGAGATCTGCGTGACCTAGCTAGATTCAGAAGACTACCTGATCTCAGGTCAGTTGTGTAGCCTATGTAAATGTTGGGGCGTGACTGTTCTCTTAAGGTTCCGGATTTTGAGACGCTTGCGTAAGCAACTCAGCTTTGTTGGGATTCGCCCGTTTTCAGAGGCAGTTTCAAAATATGAGATTTTCATAGTAAAGGGGTGTCAGTGGGATTTTGAGCTTCTATGTATGTCCTATTTACCCACCAAACTGTCGTTATTCAACTATGACAGGGTAAAATCGGTTTTGCATTCTATCACCCCTTTAACAAAGAGGCATTCACAGGACAGCTGCTTATTCTCTTCCCGTTTTCAACAGCTGTCGTCACTACGACAACCACAGACGCATTTGGCTGAAAGTCTCCAGGTAACAGGGTCGCTCTTTAAACCGAACCACATGCACTGCTCTGGGCCTGTCCTGGGGGACTTTAACGGTACTAACGTTACCTGTCCGTGCCTCGTGCCGTGCTCGTACTGTCCCTGATAAACGTCTCCGTTGGGCAGGACAGCTTTCCCGACTCCTTGTCTCTCTCCTGCTTCATTTCTGTCTCCTTCATATTCCTGCTCCACTCAAACAAACACAACAGGTCAGCACAAGCTACCGCTAGCAGCTAACGCTAGCTTCACAACACATGCTATTCTCTCACCCCGACTTTACTGCGCTCATCATCAAACTCATCCGACCCTACGTCCGACATCATTCTCTTTCGTCTCAACTTTTACACTGCAGACTGACTGTGCGCTCTCTGGTAGTTTACGGTTACCGTGACAACGGTCAGTCCCACGTGACTGAGAGTCGCCATATGGTTAGTTGAATTCTTATATATATGTCAATGGTTGGATTCCGGCCAGCTGAGCAGTATCAATCATACACACCTATGCATAAATATACATAAATACTTTTACACATTACCGTTGGAGATTCTCCGCTGAGTTTCTGTCATCTTGAACCTGGCTGAAAACCCGGTGGAGGTATAAACATAGCTACTGTTCTCAGTCTGTTCTTTTTACACATTTTACACAAGATCCGCTCTAGCAAACACAAATCAGCCCGTAATATCAGTCACGTTTATATTTCAACATCAACAAAATATTTTATGATGCTTATATAAAACTTAAATATAATATCTGTTTCCAATCAGGCTAATTGGCTCTGAATGTGCACGTTCACAGACCGACAGAGAGACAGACAGACACACAGAGAAATATATTTCTAACATTTAAACAATTATATTTCATTAATTTAAAATAAACATTTGAATTTGTTAGTAACAAGCTCATTATCACAATTTATTATATTTCAATTCACCAGTCACATTTTCAAATGTAGCTTAGCGCTACATGTCAGACCTGTGACTCAAACACACCAAAATATGGCAATAGTATAGTCTAAGAAATGTGGTATTACAATTAGTACCACACTGAAAATACTCTTAATTCCTTTTTTTAATAAAGTTGAAACTTTATTTAAAAAAAAAGGAATTAAGAGTATTTTCTAAATATGCATCCTATTAGGATAAATAGATGTAATATTTTACTCGAACATAAAGTCCTGTGGGATAGAACGTGTTGTTTGGCCCTGAAGCCCAAGTAGTTGCGTGAAGTCACTACTTTAATAAGTTAAAAAGCAAAAGGCTATGAATCTGAACAAATTTAGGTATTGCCCTTCTCCAGCTGACCATCCCAAAAATGCACAAGAATACAGGAAATCTCATCTACCAAATTAAAAAATGTTCTGGTGCTCCCCCAGACCCTCCCTCACGGTTTGCACCCACTTTTCCACAAATAGAGTAGGGGGGGGGAGGATCCTTATGCATCTGTGCCCAGGGGGACAGTAGTTCATAATCCGTCACTGTATTAATACATAACCTCACTGTATTCATTTATAATGTAACATTATAGCGTGACATTTGTGTCAATAATCGTCAAGCACAGGTGACTCCGCATGGTGGGAGGGGGCCCCCAAATGAAATTCTGCTTAGGGCCCCCAAAAGGCTTGTTTCAACAACAACATCAAACAAGCAATTGTGTATGTGGTATTTAAATCTTTAAGGAAGAAAACACAGAGCTTGAGGTTTGTCAGCAGTGACACTGGAGGGCGCTGTGGTCTGCCTTTCATTGTAACGCTCCATTCATGCCCCACACAGACTGTAAATATTAAAAATTTTATTCAGGAATTCAGCTGTCTGTCATGGAAACACGAAAATACAAATAAAAAATCATTAAAATCATGAATTAAAGTGCCATTATGAAACAAATAAAACAAACACAATGACTGCTTTAACATCAGCAACATCCAATCCAATCACTTCTTCTCGTGCCCCACTCTGGAGATAAAACTGAGATTTGTTCTTGTATTCAAGTTTATGTTCTGCTTGTTGTTTGATAAATTGCTCTTAAACACATTGTGTTACCTTGGTACGTGTGATGTCCTGTTGGCTTGGTGCATGTGATGTCCTGTTACCTTGGTGCGTGTGATGTCCTGTTACCTTGGTGCGTGTGGTGCGTGTGATGTCCTGTTACCTTGGTGCGTGTGATGTCCTGTTACCTTGGTGCGTGTGATGTCCTGTTACCTTGGTGCGTGTGATGTCCTGTTACCTTGGTGCATGAGATGTCCTGTTACCATGGTGCATGAGATGTCCTGTTACCTTGGTGCGTGAGATGTTGGGCTGCTGTCTGCACATAGACAAATCATTCCAGATCTAGTTAGAGCGTCTTGTTGTGGAATATGCTCAGAGTGAGATCAGAGGATGGATAGCATTCTCATGAGACAAAGCCGTGATGTGGTTAGCTTAGCATAAAGACTGGAAGGAATGGAAATGGCGACTTTGGCTCTCACCAAAGTTTAAACATAGGCCGATCATCACCTCTACAGTTCACTAATGAATCCCCCTGAAACACAGATTGTTATTTTACAGTTTGGGTTAAGATTCAGAGGAGTTTATATCTTTTTAACTGAGAAACACAGAAAGGCATGATGCTTCTTCTATTCCTCCCCTCTTTATGCTAAGCTAAGCGAAGCACCTCCTGGCTCCAGTTATTACCTCCGCCAAGGAGGGTAAGGGTTAAACATCTTTTCACCTCTGTTTGTCAGTTGTTTGTCTGTTGTTTTTCTGTGTGCAGGATTACAGAAACACTTCTGGTCTGATTTCCATACCCCTTGGTTGATGGGTGTAGCAGGGCCAAGGAATAACCCATTCCATTTTAGAGCGGAAGCGGACACACAAGTTATTTCTCACTTTCGTTATGATCTCATCATTGCGAGATGAGATGTTTGTGCTGCATTCATGTGGTGTGGGAAAATTCCCGACTGGGAAATTTCACACTGCATTAACATTGTGAGGTCTGCGCTCTCTGAGTGCCCTTCTAGTTTCAAATAATAATTCTATTTTTATTATTCTCCTTATCTAACTCTTGTTTGCATTCTTCAGTGATTTAATACGGTGAGGGAAAAAGTATTTGATCCCCTGCTGATTTTGTATGTTGGCCACTGACAAAGAAATGATCAGTCTATAATTTTAATGGTAGGTTCATTTGAACAGTGAAAAACAGATTAACAACAAAAAAATCCAAAACGCATGTCAAACACGTAATAAATTGATTTGCATTTTAATGAAAGAAATAAGTATTTGACCCCTCTCAATCAGAAAGATTCCTGGCTCCCAGGTGTCTTTTCTACAGATAACGAGCTAAGATTAGGAGCACACTCGTAAAGGGAGTGCTTTCTGTAGCAGCTTTCTGTAGCAGAATCAGCGCCACCTATAGGCCTGGAATATGAAGTAGCGTGTTGAGTCATTTACAAATGGATTCGTTTGGACGCAAACATTCTTGAAACGAATCCAGGGAAGACGGGTAAAAAAAAGATTGTTTTGGTACGTGTGGATGTGGCTTGGTGAGAAGGTGACAACAGTTGGTGTGATTATTCGCAGATGGAAGAAACACAAAAGAACTGTCAGTCTCCCTCGGTCTGGGGCTCCATGCAAGATCTCACCTCGTGGAGTTGTAATGATCATGAGAACGGTGAGGAATCAGCCCAGAACTACACGGGAGGATCTTGTCAATGATCTCAAAGGCAGCTGGGACCATAGTCACCAAGAAAACAATTGGTAACACACTACGCCGTGAAGGGCTAAAATCCTGCAGCGCACACAAGGTCCCCCTGCTCAAGAAAGCACATGTACATGCCCGTCTGAAGTTTGCCAATGAACATATGAATGATTCAGAGTAGAACTGGGGGAAAGTGTTGTGGTCAGATGAGACCAAAATCAAGCTCTTTGGTATCAACTCAACTCGCCGTGTTTGGAGGAGGAGGAATGCTGCCTGTGACCCCAAAAACACCATCCCCACCGTCAAACATGGAGGTGGAAACATTATGCTTTGGGGGTGTTTTTATCCTAAGGGGACAGGACAACTTCACCACATTAAAAGGGACAATGGACGGGGCCATGTACCATCAAATCTTGGGTGAGAACCTCCTTCCCTCAGAAAGGGCATTGAAAATGGGTCGTGGATTGGTATTCCAGCATGACAATGACCCAAAACACACAGCCAAGGCAACAAAGGAGTGGCTCAAAAAGAAGCACATTAATGTCCTGGAGTGTCCTAGCCAGTCTCCAGACCTTAATCTCATAGAAAATCTGTGGAGAGAGCTGAAGGTTCGAGTTGCCAAACGTCAGCCTCGAAACCTTAATGACTTAGAGAACATCTGCAAAGAGGAGTGGGACAAAATCCCTCCTGAGATGTGTGCAAACCTGATGGCCAAATACAAGAAACAACTGACCTCTGTGATTGCCAACAAGGGTTTTGCCACCAAGTACTAAGTCATGTTTTGCAGAGGGGTCAAATACTTATTTCCTTCATTAAAATGCAAATCAATTTATAATGTGCTTGACATGCGTTTGTCTGGATTTTTTTGTTGTTATTCTGTTTGTCACTGTTCAAATGAACCTACCAATAAAATTATAGACTGATCATTTCTTTGTCAGTGGGCAAATGAACAAGATCAGCATGGGATCAAATACTTTTTTCCCTAACTGTACAATTTAAGGAAAAGTGTTTTATCTTGCAATATTCTTACTGTCCTGTTTCAAATGCTCTGCTAGTCTTGTGTTGTCCTCGCTGCCCTCCAGTCCCTCTTTGGGCGATGATGGCAGAGGAAAAGACGACCATAAATCCACTGTAATCTCTACAGCCATCCATCCAAGGCTATGTCTTTATTTATTAGCCTGTCATAGCAATTATGAGAGTCACAGATGCATTTTATGTAATACTTCAAAACAGTAAGTAAACCTCAGAGACAGTGCTATTGCATACTTCCACACTGAAATGTATACACAACAAAATAACTTATCCATATAAAATGCATGGTTAGCCTAAGCATAAAGATTGAAAATGTGGGGAAACAGTGGGAAGGAAAAGCTCACTATATTTAACTGGTTTAATCCATACAGAAACCCGAACGTCCATCCATCCATCCATCCATCCATCCATCCATCCATCCATCCAACCATCCATCCATCCATCCATCCATCCATCCATCCATCCATCCAACCATCCATCCATCCATCCATCCATCCATCCATCCATCCATCCATCCATCGTCATCCGCTTATTCGGGGTTGGGTAGCAGGGGCAGCAGCTCCAGTAGGGGACCCCAAACTTCCCTTTCCCGAGCCACATTAACCAGCTCTGAATGGGGGATCCCGAGGCGTTCTCAGGCCCAGATGGAGATTTAATCCCTCCATCTAGTCCTCGTTCTTCCCTGAGGCCTCCTCCCAGCTGAAACTGAAACATAAAAATGGCAATTTGAGGTTCAAGGGGAAATTATGTTTGAAGGATTTCTTGGTGAGTTACAACAAAATAATTAGTGAGCTTTTAGGGTTGAGGGTTCAGGCAGGCTATTTGTTCTTCGTGCTACAGTAAGCTAGGCCAGTCCCATCCTGACCCCAGCTCTGGACTTATATTATTATCTGGACTTATTATATTAACCTTCAGAAAGACAGCAAATGTATTCCCCCGAAAACATTCTTATTCAGATTACTTTAAACAGATAGTCATGGAGAGTTTATAGACTGAAGAGCTAGGGCAGTTTTGTTTTATTTTGTTGATGAGAAATGTGTTTGTATTGTCTTTAAATGTCTAATGTTTTTTGTTTTTTTCTGTGGAGGTTCTGTGTTGGTTTATGTACTTCTGCTGCTATTTTGGCTAACACTTAAACAAAGACAGACCGTGCTGATCAAATAAAGTGAAAATAAAATGAAAATACATTGTCTGATCCACAGAACCTTTTGTTACTGTGCCTGTTAAGCTGTGCCATAGACCAGTGGAAGCACATACTGTATGAAGAATGACTTTCTGTGCTAGATATGTCAGCTTCAAATCCTAAAATAGCTGCTAGTCGCAGAGATGCATACAGTTTAGTTTGTATCTTCTAAAAACAGCAGTGAAGATGCTGAACAAACACTGTGTCGGTGTCTGCAAGCTTGGGACATTTCAGCATCTCCGTGAGCGCTGGATCTCTGTAAGATGTCACCTTCCTTTGGCATTCCTTTGTTTCTTGAGCTGCAGTTGCTCCCTGCCACAGATTTATAACAAGAGCTCGGTGACATCTCCATGATATCACATGCCAAACTAATCACTTCTCTCCACCCACATTCATTAGATCAGTGGTTCCCAACCTTTTTTCCTTGGCGCCCCCCCTACTTATGTCTAAGAAAAGCTGAGCCCCCCCTGAAACCGAAGTTGAGGTAACTCTCGAGATAGAGCCTTACTTTCTTTTTTGATACAGAGCAGTTATCAGCACTTTTACGTTTCTCTGCCATGTTTCATTCATAAAATAGTGATGCCGTGGCGGCAGGAAAGACGAGGATGATAGCAGCTACCAGCTGACCTGATGACAGCAAGGGTCCCAGGTTAAGAGGTCCCGGAGGTTTGGCCTACTAAGTAGCCTGCCTACAATTTTAAGCGAGAACAAAAATATATAGTTTTCATACCGACTTTTGTATACATTATATATTCTAGTGTATTATCATAATTTGTTTAACGTGCAAATATATATTTTTTCAGCTCAACCTCAAACCAGATAAAGACTTGCGCACCCACTGTGATCTTTGCCGCCGTGATCTTTGAGTCCTGCAACATACTCACTGCCACACAATGCTCAACGCACACCGTGTACGCCAACATTAGAAATAATTTGTCTGCCCTGACACAGGCAGGAAGTAAACGCTGCTTTTTATTAAGGGGCAACGATCATCACAGAGGTTATAGTAGGTTGTAGTAGAAGTATTAACCTGAGAATGAGCATGATATGAGCCCTTAAAGAGGGGCTATGTGGCTTTGAGATAATGCAGAGAATACTGGGCTGCACAGATGACAAATGAAAAGAAACATCTGAATAAAGGAGAGGAGAAAGTGAACTAAAGATGCTTCCATACAGGCGGCACCTCCTTGACATGGAATGGGCCCTTTTGTCTTCCCTGAAGAAATCATTTCTGAAAACACATTTTTGTCTGATTTTAACTTGAGATTCTAAACATCTTTTGACGTGCAATTCACCAAATTCATGCTTACTCAAAGGAATGTTTTATTTGATCTGTTTCAGACCTACTCTGGGCTGTTCTGCGTCACAGTGAACCCTTACAAGCGGCTCCCAGTGTACAGCCAACAGGTGGTGGGGGCCTACAGGGGCAGAAAGTGCCGGAAGGCTCCACCACACATCATCTCCATCTCCGACAATGCCTATCATGCTAACTGGTAAACTGAAAATGGTTTGCAAGGTTAAGGTTGTGACACCATGCATTCTGATGTGACTGTGGTGTTATTTGTTGTAGATAGAGACAACCAGTCCATCCTTATCACGTAAGCTTCATGTCCATGCAAATACATCCAAACCTATTTTTGAAGCTTTTTGTCAGAAGAAATAAAAACATTCTGTTGTGTTTCTCTTGTTGTGTAGTGCAGAATCTGGTGCAGGAAGTCTTCCAGTACTTTGCCACAATCGCAGGGCCTGGGGACAGGAAGAAAGATGCTGCTGCCTCTGGAAAATTACATGTAATATTATAATGATTTTATAGTAGTTGAATAGTAATAGTGTTGTAAGCAGTCTATGAATACCCTTCCATTGCACTTATTTGTGAGCACACGGTGTTGTTTCTGTTGCTGTAGGGGAATCTGGAGGACCAAATCATCTCTGCTAACCCACTGCTCAAGGCTTTTGGAAATGCCAAAACTCTCAGAAACGATAATTCCTTCCATTTCGTGAGTGAAAAGATGGAAAGTTTGTTAATACACGTTTCTGATTTGTCACCTTGTTTCCTACATTCATTATTATGTTTTTTGTCCTTTTTCAGGGCAAATTCATAAGAATCCACTTTGGAACCACAGGGAAACTGGCTTCTGCAGATATTGAAACTTGTGAGTTAGAATGAGATCCCCCCCGCCACCCCCCCAAACAAAATCACAACAACAACAACCTCATAGGTCATTTTAACAAGCAGCTTAATATGACTATTTACAATTATTGTGGCTGTGCCCTCTAGTGGCCTTAGTCATTATGACAGGAGCAAAGGAAGAAGTGAGGGGACGGTACTATAAAGAGCGAAAAATTCTGCGTCTGGATGATTCAGGGAGTCAACATTGACCTATTTTAACATACGGAAGTTAACTTGTAAATTAAGTGCGGCAACTACATTCCATACTTAACTGCAGTTACGTAACACACATACTAATTTTAACCCAAATCCTACTATTTTCCTAAACCTAACCAAACTGCGAGCGTTACGTTTAGGTATGCCACTGCTAGAGGAGCTTATTTAGGAAAAGGCTCCTGTGGGTGGTATTAGAGGGGAGGAACTAGGGCTGGGCAATATATCATTATTATATCAACATTGATATATGAGGCTAGATATCACATTCAATTTTGCATATTGTAATATCATGATATGACACACATTGTTTTTTCCTGGTTTTAAAGGCTGCATTACAGTAAAGTGATGTCATTTCTTTTATTTTTTTTATTTACCAGACTGTTCTAGCTGTTTAATGATTGGCCTTTACCCACTTTGTCATTATATCCACATTATTGATGATTATTTATCTCATTGTGTAAATATTTCGAGAAAGCACCATTAGTCAACCCTACAGTATCGCCACAATATCCACATTGATGTATTTGGTCAAAAATATTGTGATATTTGATTTTTCTAAATACCGCCCTGCTCCAGGAAGAACAATCGACAATGTGGTTGTATCTGTTGGAGGACTGGTTGGTTAGAATACAATAAAGACATGTCATATTTTGTAGTGAGAGTCTTTAGTTTAAGTCTGTCTTGTTTCTTTTGATAGATTTGTTGGAAAAGTCCAGAGTAACGTTTCAGCTGTCCGCAGAGAGGAGTTACCATATTTTCTACCAGGTCATGTCCACCAAGAAGCCTGAGTTGATAGGTAACATATCAGACCACAGAGTTACACTTTGGGCACATCTTGTTTATTGTTGGGCTTGGATTTGACTTGCACATTAATTTTTCCATCCAGAGACTCTCCTCATCTCCACCAACCCCTACGAACGAATACGTGACCAAAGGACAGACTGTTCAGCAGGTACCTGGGGGTTGGAATGAAGTTTCTTACAAAAATGGAAAATGCCCTCTTTCCTTTAATATCTAGGCTACGATGTGTTTAGCACCACCACACCTAATTCTGTTCTCAATTGTACGTTTCTTTAAAGTGAGATGATTGTCTTTAGATGTGAGATGGTGTCAGACTTTTTCAGAGTCTTTTCAAAGTAGAGTCTTCTATTGTCTGGTAGACATTAGTTGCACATCAACAGTGGACCCTGGTGCGCCATGCCAAGCACTGCCACCCACTTACCGACCGCCGTAAATGCAACACAAATCTTTTCAAACTAATATGGCTGCCAGAAACAAGCTGAGCTCAGTAATATCCTGCCAATCCTTTTATAATACGAGACCCTAGCAGGTAAATAAAATGTGGTAACATCAGGTAACATCCAAAGAGTATAAAAATAACATTTCCAAGTATTGATTTGACATTGTGAGGAAGTTACAATGTAATGTAGTAGGACATCATGCATCACTGCCTGTATTTCAACAAAAATTCATACTATTACTGCTGAAGATACTTCATCGGCAGTAACTTTTTCATCAATGTTATTAGAATGTAACTTGCAGTTTTTGTAATGAAAACAATATTTTGTGCACAATAGATGCATAATGGAAGTCTTTCTGTTTAGTGCCATGTTTGATAGTGGAGTCGGTGAGGATGGATAGCTGCAGCCAATGCTCGCAGTGGGACAGTGGATCTGAGGATGCTGAGGCATTAGAATATGTTGAACTATGTGAATATTATGGAAATTAGTTCAACAGCATTGATAATATATATTATTTTATAGTTTTCATAAAATGTGTCATTCCATTCATTGGTTTGTTAAATACATATTTCTTCAGTTGAAAACTCATAATGCATGCTGTCCACTGACTCCAAAAGAATGATAATGTTGCTCTATGTCTGCTGGACCTGTATAATATTTTTTGCTAGCATGTTCAAAACAATAACTTTATGATGTAATAATATAGTATCAGTTATAGAATTCTGCTCCATAAAAGATTGACAGTGTATAACAGTAATGCCCTTCGATATTTTTACATCCCTTTGAATGCCTTTTGTTTGTGTGATGTGTTGGCATTGTGCAGGTCTACAACTCTATTGGTGCTTTGGCCAAATCGGTGTATGAGAAGATGTTTCTGTGGATGGTCCTCCGCATTAATCAGATACTGGACACCAAGCAGCAGGTTTGAAATATTTGATGTAAGTTTGCATTAAGCAGTGTATATACTCTTTATGATAAAGCATTCGGTCGTGCTCTGCTGTAAACTGTTTGTTTTGCAGTATAATAGTCTGGAACAGCTGTGTATCAGTTTCACCAATGAGAAACTGCAACAGCATTTCAACCATCACTTGTTTGTGCTGGAGCAAGAGGAGTATAAGAAGGAAGGCATCGCGTGGGACTTCATTGACTTTGGAATGGACTTGGCCGCTTGTATAGAGCTTATTGAAAAGGTTGGATTATTCAAATATCATATTACACAAACGTATAGGGACAAATGCCTAATGTACATGTGGTGTATACATATAGTATATCAAAAAATAGTGATTAAAAAAAGTCATAGTATAGTATGTCTAAAAAGCCATAGTATAGTATGTCTAAAAAATTATGAATAAGTCATAGTATAGTATGTTGAAAAAAGTGATAAAGTTGGGTGTATATAGGTGTATATGTGTTTTTGTGAAAAGTATGTTTTTTACTGTCCTCAACAGCCAATGGGCATCTTTTCCATCCTTGAAGAGGAGTGTATGTTCCCCAAGGCGTCAGACTCCACCTTGAAAAACAAGCTGTATGACAAAGACCTTGGGAAGTCAAACAACTTCCAGAAGCCCAAGCCTGTCAAAGGCAAGGTCACTTCTCCCTGGTGCACTACGCTGGCTCTCCTCTATTCTAGCTATTCTTTATCTGATGGTAAGAACTGTTGAGATTCTACACATTTCTTCCATTTAAAAGCCCTGCTGCTGAGCCACATAATGTAAATAAAACCATTTGATCTTGTAGAGATCCCTGTTGGAGGAATTGTAAAGAAAGCAGCAAAGAAGAAGGCCTCATCCTTCCAGACTGTGTCAGCCCTCTTTAGGGTAACCGCATACTAAAATCATATTGAATGTTCATGATTTTGAAAATAATAATTTATAATAATAGTTTGACACTTATAATCTCAAACAGGAGAACCTGGGGAAGCTGAGGACAAATCTCAAGTGCACCCATCCTCACTTTGTCCGCTGTCTGATTCCCAATGAAACTAAAACTCCAGGTATCTCAGTTCATGTTACTAACACTCTTTATTACACCATAGTGTCTCAAGCAGCTCAATTATAATGTGGCGGGGGGAAAAAAAACTCTCTTTTTGTTTAAATTTTCCTTTAGTTATTTAGTTATCTTTATTATTATCACTGGCTGGATTGCATAAATATGTACATATAAAATATAAATAAATTGCAATGATATGAGAATTGTACTGTACTGTAATGGATTGTTAATTAAGTGAATGAGTTGCAATAAAAGTATAAAAAAAATTATAATGTGCTTTGGCTGACTTGTAGGGATTATGGAACACCATTTGGTTATCCATCAGCTGCAATGTAACGGTGTGCTGGAAGGAATCCGGATCTGCAGGAAGGGCTACCCTAGCAGGATCTTGTATGGGGATTTCAAGCAAAGGTATAAAGCAGTAGAGTAGGTATGTGAGAAATTAACAAAAAACTAACTTTTCTGAATTTCTTCTTGTAGGTACAAAGTACTGAATGCTAGTGTTCACAACAAGAAAGCTGCTGAGAAGCTCTTGGGGTGTAGCGATGTGGATCGCACACACTATAAGTTTGGGCATACCAAGGTAAGGAATTTTCAATTTGCGGGCCATAAGACACACTGAAGCCACAGAGTTCTTGGAGAGTTTGTGTGTGTGGGGGGGTCCCGCACTCTCAAACTCAAGGCCCGCGGGCCAAATGCGGGGCCACGCACAATTTGATTCGGCCCCCATATTAATTTAGGTTTACAATAGATTTTGGCCTGCGACACTCCAAACTAGTGCTGTCAAACAATAAAAATATTGAATCACTATTAATCGCACTAATGTCATAGTTAACTTGCAATTAATTGCACATTTTTATCTATTCTAAATGTCCCTTGATTTCTTTTAGTCCCATTAATTTTTCTCATTTTAATGTTCTTATCAACATGGAAAAGTGGATCGGCTTGTTTTGTGCAAATGTTTTTTTATTGAAAACAACATTGGCATATACTGTAATGTTCAATTTCACACTAACATTCTCACTTGGAGCAGTCATTCACAGTAAGTTTGTTCTTAGTTGTGGTATCCATGTGCTTCTGTCTGAAGTCATCCATTGTCGCCTGGCGTTGACGAGGGGGCGGAGAATTCGCATCAGCTGTGTGCTTGGCTGGACGTGCTGCGATGATAGCTCATTCACAATGACAAAACACACAGATCACTTTGGTCTTGTCAATGGAACCATTTGGCAACTTTTAAAAAGTAAACTTTACATTCCGAATCTTATTGGCATCCCTTTCGGCGTCTCACTCTCACCATCCACTCAAAACGTAACGTTAGCCTACTACTCTTTGGCCGGTTCGCAAGCCCAAACAAGTGTGTGCCTGTTGTTTTGTTTCCGGTCTATCTATATCCGGTGTGGTGTTGTAGTTTTTCTAACGTTACTAGTTGTTGCCTTATATACTGTCTATGGTTGTTACAACAGCATGTGAAAAAAACTAAAAAGTTTGCTAGGCCAAAAAGAACGTTAATCTCGCGCTAAAAAAATGTACACTGTTAAAATGGGTTTGCGTTAACACCATTAATAACGCGTTTAACTGACAGCACTACTCCAAACAGAATTCGGAGATTTGCCAACTTTGAGACTCAGAAATTCCCCCAGAAGCACAGAGTTTGCATATTTAGGCATATGATTACATTTTAAAAATGTAATTAGAATGATTGTTTGCCTGATTTGCTAAATTATATGATGGCTAAGGAACTTTTTTGCTGACTTTTTTTAGGGCTTTATGTCGACCAAATAGGCTATATGAGACATGCAGTAATACGGTCAAAGATATTTGACTTTTTCGATTAAATAAAAGCATGTCAATAAACTCTACATGTCTGGCCCTTGATGTGATTCTCATTTTCCAGTGTGGCCCTTAGTGAAGTTGAGTTTGACACGCCTGCTTTATACTTTCAAATTGATTGATGAAAACTAGTTAATTGATGTAGTATCCAAGAGCATCTCAACATATGCCCAAATGTTCTTTTACCTGTAGGTATTCTTTAAGGCAGGGCTCTTGGGTCTCCTGGAGGAGATAAGGGATGAAAAACGGGCCTCTCTCATCACCATTACTCAAGCCTTGTGTCATGGCTTTCTCAGAAGGAAGGAGTTTCAGAAAATGACGGAGAGGAGGTAATCAGGGTTATAATAGATTGTGGTCACAGATCTTCAGTCACATGTACAGCAAAGACAAGACAACATTGTGTGTTTGCTGCTACGAACTAAGAACAAGCTGCCTCTTTTCAGATAATCTATTTACATTGTCCAGTACAACATTCGCTCCTTCATGAATGTTAAACACTGGCCATGGATGAAGCTCTACTTCAAGATCAAGCCCCTCCTGAGGAGTGCTGAAACTGAGAAGGAGATGGCCATCATGAAAGTGGAGTTTGCCAAGTGTAGGGAGGATTTAGCCAAAGCTGAGTCTAAGTGGAAGGAACTGGAAGCCAAAAGGGTTTCCCTGCTGCAGGACAAGAATGCCAAACAAACAAGCTAAAAGAACTCAGCATGAGAACTCAGCATGAGACTGGAGGATGAGGAGGAGGTGAATGTCGAACTGACCGCCAAGAAGAGGAAGCTGGAAGATGAGTGCTCTGAACTGAATAAAGACATTGATGACTTGGAGCTAACTCTGGCTAAAGTAGAGTAGGAAAAATATGCCACAGAGAACAAAGTCTGCTTGGTGGTCATCTGAACACCAAACCCAGCAACCCAAGCCTTTAATAACACATTTACTTCTTTTTACACATTCAGGTAAAGAATATGACTGACCAAATGTCATGTCTTGATTATACCATCGGCAAATTATCCAAGGAGAAGCTGGCCCCTGCAGGAGGCCCCACTGGATGACCTGCAAGCAGAGGAAGACAAAGTCAACTGTCTGACCAAAGCCAAGCTCAATCTGGAGCAGCAAGTTGATGATGTAAGCTATGGACATCACCTCTTGGCATCATTGCATGTATGACTTACTAATTTAATTGTCCATGTGATAGCTCGAGGGCTCTCTGGAACAAGAGAAGAAGATCCGGATGGAAGGCGAGAGGGCCAGAAGAAAGCTTGAAGGAGATCTCAAACTAAGTCAAGGATCCATAATGGTTTTAGAAAATGACAAGCAATGGCCTGAGGAGCGCCTTAAAAGGTATGTACTGGTGCAGTGTCTGAGCATATTGATAATGAATTAACGCATGCTCTTATCATATGATATAGTTTTGCATGACAGGACGGAATTTGAATTCAGCCAGCTTGTATCCAAAGTTGAGGATGAGCGGATCGTGGCTGTCCAATCTTAGAAGAGGATCAAGGAGCTTCAGGTACTTCGAAACCTCAAGGGTTAGTTGAAGATTTGCTGCGAGCAAGTGAAAGCTCTCAGGTTTTTGTTGTTTTACTCAGGCCCGCATTGAAGAGTTGGAAGAGGAGATTGAAGTGGAGCGTGTTGCCAGGGCTAAGATAGAAAAACAAAAGTGTGATCTCTGCAGGGAGCTGGAGGAGATGAGTGAGAGGCTGGAGGAGGCTGGAGGAGGCTGGAGGAGGCTGGAGGAGCCAGCGCCGCTCACATAGACATCAACAAGAAGCGAGAGGTCGAGTTTCAGAAGCTGAGACGAGACATGGAAGAGTGGACCCTCCGCCATGAGGCCACCGCTGCAGTTTTAAGAAAGAAACACGCTGACTGTGTGGCTGAGCTGGGAGAGCAGATCAACCACCTACAGATAATCAAAGAGAAGCTGGAGAAGGAGAAGAATGAGTACAAGATGGCAGATGACCTGTCCAGGAACCGAGAGGTCACGGTCAAGGCTAGAATGTGATCAATAAACATGGTATATAAAGTTTTCATTAAATAATGCTATCAATATTACAGATTCATTATGAGAAGCTGTGTCACTCTCTGGAAGACCAACTGAGTAAATACAAGACGAAAAACGGTGAGAACACCCATTTCATCACTGAAATAAATGCTCAAAGGGACTTCAGAATGAAAATGGTATGGAGTCCGATCATTTTAAACCAACCCGGTAACAGACATCTGGAGCCCTCTTACCTTGTTTTCTAAAACCCCTTGAACAGGGGAGTTCTCTCGTCTTCTCCAGGAGAAAGAAGTGATACTTTCTCAGATATCGAGGGCTAAGCTTGCCTTCACTCAGCAAGTTGAGGAACTGAAAAGGCACGTTGAGGAAGAAACGAAGGTTTGTTGAATTGCTGCATGTTGCACAATCAATCAATGCCTGTGACATGAACTAGGCTAACTCAGTAGCTTACCTAGGTTGCCAGAGGCTAATATGTTCTGTGAACTTGGAAGCTCTGCTAAGCTAACAGATTTGGCTTTCATTCTACTTAGAGAGAAACAAATGTCCTGTTACTGTGGCCACCAAGGAGGTTTAAAGGAATAGTTAGGCATTTAGGGAAATGCGCTAATTCATCAGTAGACGATTATTGATTTCAACAAATGTTTCTTCAACTAAAAGTCCATTCTGCCTCTATGATAGGCTAAGAATGTCCTGGCCCACGCTCTCCAATCTGCCCGTCATGACTGCCATCTGCTGAGGGAGCAGTTGGAGGAGCAGGAGGCCAAGGCTTAGCTCCAGAGAGCTTTGTCCAAGAGCAACAGCAAGGTGGCCTGGTGGAGGAGCAAATATGAGATGGATGCCATCCAGCGCAATGATGAACTGGAGGAGTTCTTCTACACATAACAAATACATATATATGTATGGATATGTGCAATGTCAGAAAATGACAATCATGGCTACTACTTAATTTGGTTTTGCTCAGGAAAAAGCTTGCCAAACGCTTGCAGGAGGCTGAGGAGGCCATTGAGGTTGTGAATGCCAAGTGCTGGTCTCTGGAGAAGACAAAGCAGCGGCTGCACGGAGAGGCGGAGGACCTCATGGCTGATGTGGAGAGGGCAAACGCTCATGCAGCTGGCCTGGATAAAAAGCAAAGAAGCTTTGATAAGGTAACGGAGACACCCTGCAAGTGAATTATGCTGATAAATCAGAACAAGCTACAAATGCAGTCTGTAACATTGTCATTCGGAATGTTTTGCTTGTCGCGATTGTTGATTTGTATAGGCTACATACCAGTGACTCTACCCATAGCCAGTTAATAAACACCTTTACATTTGGTGCTGTAAACACCTATGTGGTAAGTCATAAACATATTTGACATGGGTCAATAAAAAACTCTTATGAAGAAGCTTTCGAGCACCTCGAGGTCCTCAAACGAGAGAATAAAAACCTGCAACGTAAGCATATTACTGTCAAATAATACTGCTTTCTTAAAAGGAAGTTTCATCTGGAACACATTTGACAGTGAATCAGATGATTTTGAACATGCATTAATGCACTTATAGACAAGGACGTTTTTATATGACTGTTGTGTTTACATAGTAATTTATTTGGCTTTCTTATGAGGCCAGAAGGAAAGACTAGACAGCGGTGCATTCTCCCAATAGTGGACATGATTGGGATAATTATTGTTTGTTTCTGTGGGGTTGTTAATTGAAGAAATGTGTTACATTTTTAGAGGAAATCTTTGATTTGACTGAACAACTTGGAGAGAATGGCAAAGCCATCAGTGAGCTGGAGAAGACTAAGAAACAAAGTGAGACGGGGAAGACTGCTGAAGATCCAGGCTGCTTTGGGAGGAGATGAGGTAACTTCACGTAATAAAAATCACTTCATGGGCACATTCTTATGTTTATCAATGTATTCTTATTTTATATCTGTATTCAAGGTTGCACTGGAACATAAGGAATCCAAAAGTCTGCGTATCCAGCTGGAGCTCGCTCAAGTCAAAGGAGAGGTTGATCGCAGGCTGGCAGAGAAGGATGAGGAGGTCGAGCAGATGAAACCCAATCACCAGCGCATTGTGGAAACCATGCAGTCGGCCTTAGACGATGAGACACGCAGCAGGAGCGATGCCATGAGAATCAGAAAGAACATGGAGACTGACCTGAATGAAATGGAGGTCCAGCTGAGCCACGTCAATCAACAGGCAGCTGAAGCCCAGAAGCAGCTGAGGAACATGCAAGCCCACCTTAAAGTAAGATATAACTCACAAGCATATAAGCTTTTAAAAGCCATTTTGGTTAAATCCACTTTAACCTGCGGGTCTCTCTGCAGAAGCAAACCCTTCAGCTGGATGAGGTGCTTTGGAGCCAGGAGGACCTGAAGGAGCAGGCGGCCGTTGTGGAGCGCAGGAGCAGCCTGATGCAGGCAGAGGTGGAGCAGCTCACAGCTGCTCTGGAACATTCGGAAAGAAGCTGTAAATTAGCTGAACAGGAAGTAGCTGATGCCTGTGAGAGAGCAGGGCTGCTGCACTCCCAGGTGAGCAGCATTTTAACAATGTATCAGTGAGGGCCAATGGAAAGTGAAAAGAGAGTGAATATTAGAATTTGAAATGTGAATTTGTTAGGTCGGCAGAAACACCAAACTCCAGGTGAATGCTAATGTTGCAGGAAGTTACCTCACTTGACCCAGATATGTATACGGTTGAAGTGATGTGGGACTGGTTACCTTATTATTTAGTTTTTTAACCTGGGTTACAATAACTTTGGGAAGTACAAAGACCTTTGATTGTCCTTTGGCTACAGAACACCAGTCTCCTCAACTCCAAGACGAAGCTGGATGCAGATGTCAGCCAGCTGCAGGTCCAGGTGGAGGATGCAATCCAAGAGGCTCGCTCTGCAGAGGAAAAAGCCAAGAAGGCAATCACTGATGTAAATATCATGCACTTGATCTTTTATCATATCTAGAACATACAGCTTTATATGGTGTGATTAATAACTGTAAGAAACAGTGATGCCTGCTTGTCTATGGATACTGTTGTCAGGTCCAGCTTTTATTTGGTATTTGTCATGAATTATAAATCAAACACCAGTTGAACTGGCTGTGTTCTGGTAGGCAGCTGTGATGGCAGAGGAGCTGAAGAAAGAGCAGGACAGCAGCAGCCACCTGGAGAGGATGAAGAAGAAGCTGGAGGTCTCTGTGAAGGAACTGCAGCACCGTCTGGATGAGGCGGAGAACCTGGCTCTGAAGGGGGGCAAGAAACAGCTCTACAAACTGGAAGCTCGGGTATCACGCCTGTCCAGATGAGAGTTATGTCGCATTACTGAGAGGAGGAATGACTGCTGATGTTGGGTTTGGACTTTCTCTTATTCATAATCAATTCATAATCAAAGTTGTGTGACCTGGAGGCGCAAGTGGAGAGTGAACAGAGAAGAGCTGTTGATAGCATCAAGGGGATCCGCAAATATGAGAGGCGAGTGAAGGAGCTCACGTACCAGACTGAAGAGGACAAGAAGACGGTTTTGAGACTGCAGGACCTGGTAGACAAGCTGCAAGTCAAAGTCAAGTTATACAAACGGCAGAATGAAGAGGCTGTAAGATCTTTTTTGGCTGCCAGGAAAAAGAACAAGAACAAGAACCATTGTTGTTTTTTCCCATTATGATTATAGCTTACTATGTTTTCTTGCTTCAGGAGGAGAAGACCAATGCTCATCTTGCTAAGCTGAGGAAGGTGCAGCATGAGCTGGAGGAGGCACAGGAGCGGGCAAACATCTCTGAGTCCCAGGTCAACAAGATGAGAGCCAAGAGCAGAGAGTTTGGAAAGGTAACATTTGATACTTTTATAGTTGAGTTTGAAACCTTATTGGCTTCCTGGTTCTAAAATATTGGTCGTTAATCAAAAATAAAACAAAAAATGCATCACATAGGTAAAAAGAAATGTCAATCAATTATTAAAACAAAGAACACATCAACAGTGTTGTAATGTAACAAAGTACAAATACTTCACTACTGTACTTAAGTAGAATTTTATACGTATCTGTACTTTACTTCGTTATTTATATTTCTGGAAAGTTTTACTTTTACTCCACTACATTTCCTAAATAAAATGTATACTTTTACTCCACTACATTTCCCCTAAGCATCTAAGTTACTCGTTACTACAAAATAAAATCAGAAGAAATTTATTACACTGAAAAAAAGGAAGTTTGGCGAATCATTGCTCCTAAATTGCCAGGATAATGTACGCTCCATTCCAGTTGGTGATGATGCCTGTTTGTGGCCAAGCGGCAAAAAAAATAAAAAAAATAAAAAAATACATAGGCAAAAACTAAAGAAGAAGAGGAGGAAGCATAATTACTGATAGTGTCATGGAAGCACCTGGTGCAGGCTCTGCCGCCATGGTAACAGATGATGACCACCCTGACGACAGTGGTGATGAAGATAACGTTACACACCTTTGGCCATAAAGTTCATAATCAAAGTTACTTTTACTTCTAATACTTAAGTACATTTAATATCAGAAAATTGCTATGGATACTTAAGTACTGTTAATATCAGATACTTTAAGACTTTTACTCAATTAATATTCTAAAAGGAGACTTCAACTTCTACCAAAGTCATTTTCTGGTAAGATACTTGTACTCAAGTATTGCTTTCGAGTACTTTATACAA
This sequence comes from Perca fluviatilis, assembly GCF_010015445.1. Lineage (NCBI taxonomy): Eukaryota > Metazoa > Chordata > Actinopteri > Perciformes > Percidae > Perca > Perca fluviatilis. The sequence goes on along the minus strand of NC_053132.1, from coordinate 27,593,593 downwards.
GATTGCACATCAACAACAACACCCTTTCCTGTCAAAGTACCTTTGACATCCTATTCAACAGTCCCTCTCCTTATGACATCACTCTGTAACACTTTACTTGAAGCAGTGTGCCTAAGAATTCTTCTCCTTTGCTTTTTTCCTTACCTTTTCTTGCCTTTCCTTGGCACCATACCTTCCCTGTCTCAGGCTGCTGAATCTGAGTAGATCTTGCAGCGATGACAAAGAATACATCGTCTCTGCAAGCTCTTAGTACAACTCCAGACTCACCACAGTTGTTTTGCAGATTGTAGCAGAATAAAGTGTGTGAAGCAAAAGCCTTCTCTCATTATTGTCTTTCATTAGATATACTGTACAGCAAAACATAACCTTGTTTCTGAATATCAACACACATGAATGGATTCTGGTATTTAATCATAGTTCTTGGTGTATGAGCAGTGCTAATGGGGCAGTCAGAGAAGTCCCTGTAGCAGATAATCAGTTTGGTAGAAGGAGTGTGTGCAGTTTAAGTCTCATTTGAGCGTCTGTTTCCAGGGATCAGGGCAGATGCCAGCAGAATGCCTGCTGACATTAACATTCTGAGTTAAAATAGCATTGTCACTCATCTACATACAATACCAGCTGCTGCTTTGATTTAAAACAAGTACTACATTTCTAGCCCTTCAATTAGTAGTGTTGTCCATGGATGCCTCACTATATCCTTTAACTTATTCCTACATGTTACTCTGGTTATTATCTGTAACGATGTGTGTCTGTCCGTGGACCGATGGTGCAGGAAGGATGGACTGGCTCTCTCTTTAATCCTCAGCACACAGTCTTCATCCACAGTGTGTTATGTAACTGCAAGCGTTCACATCTCCTTTGTTTGAGAACCTTTGTTTAACCAGGTTAGTCGATTGAGAACAAATTCTCATTTGCAAAGATGACCGGGACAAGATAGGGCATAAAACGTGCGAGACCACATAAAGTTACACGTTAAATACGCAAAATATAAACATAAAAAATACAGTAAAAAGTCTACAAAAAATATGGATCAAATATAAATACTGAGTGTAGTACAGAATCTGCATACAGTATGTGAAAATGGAATAGTGCAAAAAGCATTGAACAGATATTAAACAAATATAACAGCAGTGCAGGTGAGATTGTGCCAATATGCATTGGAACATAAGAGACAATAAAGTGAGCGTGTGTAGCTTATACATTCTGTTTCTATCCAGCGGGTATTTTTAGTGCTTTCATTGTCTGTTTGACTACTGTGAACAGTGCATGTCCATGTCTCCCAGACAGAAAACAGACGACATTTTCATTAAACATGGTGTAAGACGATAGCTCCACCTTGTGGTTCAGGATGTAAAACCGCAATGTTTATGCTTTTTCGTTTATTTCAGGATGTATTCATTCCAGGTCAAAAGAAAGAACATATAGAATCAGTATTTATGAGCTTAGTTACAGCCACATTAATAAACCGTTCCTGATGTGTGTTTGTTGCTGTCATATCGAAAGGCCAAAAATAAACTTGGATGTGTCGTAATACCAAGCAACAGGGCAAAATGAGGAACTCACAAGCTTTTTGCCTTTTTGTCAAATTCGTGTTGATGTTCAAGTCATCTCTGGCTCAAAGCTGCTTCTTTGAAAGTAAATGTTTCAAGTTAATATATGATACCATCAAAAAGTCTTTTTTGTCAGTTGTTAAATACAATCACAAGAGAAGCTTTAAAGATGTCTGATAATTCATTATATTCAATGCTCTCTGCTGCTTTACTACAATCACTCTAATCATCATCATCATCATCATCATCAGCATCACTGTTGTCCTACTGTAATCCACTTTATGCAGTCAAACAGTCTCTCATAAAAGAGTAAAAACAGATATAATAACAAATAAAACTAAGGAAATAAATACAGATGAAATCACCAGAATGATGAATTAAGTATCACAATGAATCATGAATTATAAAATGGACAAATGTTTCTGCTTTAAATTACCAGGATCATATTAAATGAGTGTGTGAGAAGTAAACAAGAGCTGGAGGAGAGTTCCCCTCAATCACAGACCGGATGTCTGCTAAAACCTTTCAAAATAAAACTTAAAACCCACTGTTGCATAAACAGCAAATGCCAAGCAAAATCCAGATGTTTCTACATACACCATTATAAAAAGTTTGTACATAGGCAGGGTATTGGATGGGAGCTGTCAGTTTTCGTCCTTCCAGATTATTTTACTACTCTAGCTGTGTAGCCTACCGCTCAGCACATTGATGCTGCGTAACTGCGTCATTGGAAAGAGTTTGGCTAAAAACAAACTACTTAACTCATACCTGCCAACATTTGGTTTTCAAAACCCGGGAGATTTGTGCGGGGGCATGGCGGCGCGACCTGGGGGTGGGGCTAAATAACGGGAGAAACCCGGGAAAAACTGGAATGTTGGCAGGTATGACTTAACTAAAGGCCCACTTACTCATTTTCCAAGCTTTCAACCGCATTTCCCCGGCAGATTGAGTTTATCATGGAGATAGCTTACAAGATAGCTTGTCACTTGTTTACTAACTTTGAAACACGTTGTGCTTTAATTTTGAAGTCGGATTTGGTCAACTTCCGGTGCTCACGTCTCGCTCTGTGCAGCTTGACACTGTACAGAGTATAGAGTGTATGGAGGCTGGTCTGTAGCCTCTTAGACAGAGCGTGCCGTGCAGTGCCGAGCTGAGCCAAGTCAAGCAGGCTGGAGCAGCGGAGCGGGGGGAGGACACCGAGCAGCACACACATTCAATCTGTCCCCGAGCAGCGGGAGATGTTCAGCGGCACTCAGGTCGCCATGTCGGGGTCGTTCTGTAAAAGTTTGTACCCGTTCAGCGGGGAGCAGCACCGACAGGGACTGAGCTTCCAGGCCGGGGACATTATCAGGGTGGTCCAGGCTCTGCCCGGAGGCTGGTGGGAGGGAGAGAGGGATGGAGTCCGAGGATGGTTCCCCTCCAGCTACGTGCACGTCCTGGAGGTAAGAACAGAGTCCGACTTCGTCTTCTTATTTGAACTTAACACAAGTCTCAATGGATCTGGCTGTCAGTCAGACTTTGACTTTTTATCACTTTTTTATTTTCTATTCTCTCTCTCTCTCTCTCTCTCTCTCTCTCTCTTTTTCTCACTCTCTCTCTGTCTCACACACACACTTGAGCATAAAGACAGCATTGACAGTATTAATAAATGGTTTTCCCGTGCTGTGCTCATCACATTAACTGGAACCTTGACTGGCTGCACACTTCCTCATTCCACACATTCCTCAGTGAAATCCTCAGGTCACCTCTCTCTCTCTCTCTCTCTCTCTTCTCTCTCTCTCTCTCTCTCTCTCTCATTGTCAGCCCCTCCCTCCTGCCCTCTCTCAGAGACTTTAGACTCTGCTGTTGCAACTTAGAAAAGATCTCCCACTTTTATTTATTTATTTTTTATTTATTTTTACTTGTGTGACTCTGTGATTAAACTGATTGAGTTTGTGGTTGAGTGGGTGACCCCCCAGAGCTCTGAGCTATGGCACCAGCCATTTTCATCATGTCTTCACTCTGAATGTGAGAATATAGAAAGAAAGTAAAAGGGATTGTGGGCATGTGCTGATTCAGATAGGACCACATTCACCTGCAGAAGTTCAGCACAACATGGAGGTGATGGGTGGGGCCGCAGGGCGGTGTGGGCCACCGATGGTGCGGGCCGCAGACCGATCCTCTACCCTGCAGTGTTCAACTCTGAGAGGAGAAAGGAGAACTGAACCAAACCTTCACTGGTTGCAGTCTTCCTCATTAAAAATAAAATATATGGGATCATTATAAAAACTAATTGTAGAGAAAAAAAAAGGTATTAGCCAAAATATCATCATTGGATATTTGTAACTTCCATTATTGTGCATAAAACCCAGCACTGGTCAGCTTAGATTAGCTCAAACAGCAGAAAGTTCATCAATAACCATTTTCATAATTCATTTTCAAACCAAACATTTGCTGGCTCCATCTTGTCATTTGTGAGAATGTGCAGCTTTTCTCTGATTTAATTAAGCTGGGAATTAAATATCATTTAACATTTAAAGAAGAGGTCAAGCCATTTGCCAGTGTTAGAAGGATATTGACGGGTATGTGGGCCAATAATAAGACATTGCTGTACAAATGTGTTTTGGGTCATTTTTATTTTTCCAGTGAAGAATGTTCTGCTCAGTAAGTCTTAAATCTTAAAAACAAACTTGAAGAAAAGGAAAGAATCGATATTGATATCACCGTCAAATCCATAATCAGTTGGCCTGGTGCTCTGGTGTTTGTTGCAGCCTTGAAAAGATGAACTCAGACTGTGACGTAGCTTTATAGAACTGATGCCCAACTAGATAAAGGCTCAGCCTTTAAGCTAGGATGAATGAAGCAACAACAACATACTAATCTGATGTTGGCGGACTTATCTCAGGTAGATTCTTCTCTGTTTTCTGGGGAGAATGTGCTCTGCAAATGGTGCAGTTTCACCTCCTCCACATCTGAGGAAGAATTCAGTCCTGGACCGACTGTCCCGTCAGTGAGCCGTTTTCCACTCTTTGTGTTAAGCTAAGCTGATTGGCTGCTGGCTGGAGCCTTAGATTTAACTGACAAATATCGGCCGTTACTTGATTTTTATGGCAAGATATTAATACTTGAAAATCTAAAGCAATCAACCAACATTCATTCACTTAACCTAAAAGAACATTTTGTGACTTTATTCCCAAAGATGCTGCAGAAATATGTATTATTCCATATAATAATGCATGTACCAAAACTCTTTTAAATGTGACTGAAAATACTAGTTTGAGAAAATAATCTTAACTCAAGGTCCTCTTTACTGGCTTTGTTTGACTGTGTCCTAATAAGCAAAGTGAAAGCTCCGGAAATAGCTAGTAAGACGGCCTTGAGTTAAGATTATTTCCTCAAACTACTTTCTTAGACTTGAATTCAGAAAAACAATTAATTTAAAGCTTAAGAAAATACTTGCCAATACAGAAATTACAGTTTCAAAGAAAAATAGATCCAAGGCACTCTTCTTGTGAAAATTATTAGAAAAAAAAAAAGCCTTTATTTAGATGGCTATTTCATATCGAAATCTTACATTAAGTAGAGCTGGGAAGCAACCCACGCGTATCGGCACAAAGCAGCCTTCTTATGGTTATGGTTTTAGGCTTACAGAAATTACTGTGATTTGTGTTGATAATATCTGGGCTTCAGCGTCAGTGTTACGTTCAACTTCCAGGATTGCTCCGGTGTCGCCGGAAATCCAGCCATATGTCCCTCTTTTTCGGCCTGATGTCCGTCTCCTTCTGTGGGACTATGGTTAACTGCTCCTCAGAACTCTGCATTGTAAATCCAGAAAGCTAGCTAGACTATCTGTCCAATCTTTTTGGACAGATAGATAGTTTTCTGTTGCATGACTAAAACGTACACACTTTTCACCAAAACAAGTTTCCTTTCCGAGGCTGTTTTGCAGAAGCACCGTGGCACCATCTGGTGCCAGAGCACATTTTTTTCTCCCATCCCAGAATGCTGTGTGGACTAGCCAGTCCCTCATCCAAAGCGCTGTGGAGGAAGGTCTGGCAAAGCGAGACTAGTGTAACGTCTGCAGAGCGTGCTCCAGCGCTGCGCCTCCACTATAATCAGGGAAACTGGCTACAGCTTGCATGAGAGCAGCACATAATTGGTGTGTATGCACGGCAGAGATCCGCTTACAAGCAATAAAACTGGACAGTGTGTGCGGCCCTTTCACACAGAAATGGATCATAAAGTGTCTATATTTCTTTTAAATAAAACAGGAAATGACTTAATGACTGTTAGTGAGCGTGTTGGCAGTTTGGTTTGGAGAGTTTCTATTTGTATTACTGTTTCCTGTCACCTGCGTCCTCTGATAACAGCTGACAATAGCAGCGCTGTGCTGGCTCCAAAAACTGAAGAAACAACAACAATCCCAAAGGAAAAGCTGACCGCCTCGCCTGTGACCCTAACCCTAACCCTGGCAGGTGTACCCAGGTAGAAGATACATTCCGTGGCTCATCCGCTCCACGAACGGTCCATACACGTTATACGTGCAATGTAGCCAAAGCAATACAGTAGTTAATCTGGAACAAAGAGATTTATCAACTACATTAGGTAAGCTGAACTCCACATAATGAAACTGGAGATTTCCCCCAGTTTTCCTCCAATGTGTCATCTGTATGCATGATGATGAAATGACTGATGGTGACACCGAAACACTTCTCTATTTTATCATTCTGGAACTTTATTGAAACACAGAGGAGCTTTGTAAGGAAATAACTGCCGCTGCTAAATGATCAGAAACTGAGGCGGATGTGTGTTATCACCCAGACAGGGATTGTTGCTAACACTTTATTTGAAGGGGTGTGCATAGATTGCCACTGGTCATGCACTGGTCATGGAATCTTTATGAATGTTTATGATTGTTTCAGTCCTAACCTGCTCTATGTGTCAGAGAACAGGCTAAGCGATGGGTGGCCTGTTTGAAAAATCGCTCACTCTGGCTCTTTTTTTGTGGACATTTCACACACTTCCTCCACCTCATTGGTCAAAATTAACACTGATCCTGCCCTCCAACTATATAGAAACAAGGCGGACAAAATATAACTTACCTTGGCTGCTTGTTAGCTACTTGTTAGCCAAACCATAGCAAAGTGCAGACCTAGCTGTGTTTCATAGGAACGCACAGCAGTGAAGGGCGATGTTGACAGGCTTTCTCTGTGACTGTAGTTGACTGAAAAAGAGCAGTGTTGTTGGCTAAAGGGCTCTGGGTTGGAACTGTAAGAGCAAACGTTAGGTTATACTGTACCTTCACAAATTAGGCTACTGTGAGTCTCTCCGTGGCTGTAGCTGACTGAAGTGGTGCAGAGCAGTGTTGGCTAAAGATCACAATGGGGAAAAAAATCTCATCCCCTTTGTGGTAGGACACAATTGCTCATAGTATATCTGGAGGAAAAGAAACTGCGTTCCATTTGCCATAGTACACTCGCTCGCTGTATGCCAGGAAGAGGTGTTATGCTCACCCCTTGTGCTACTGGGATTTGAATTCGGGATCGAGCGATACTGGTTTTTCAGGGCCGCTACCGATACTGATTATTAGTAGTTAATGAAACCGATAACAGATATTTGTAACCGAAATCTTTAAGTCTAAATTAAGATTTTGGAATGTTAGAAACACCAACACAAAACTTTGTTTAAATGCAATTATTTAATGAATTAGAAACTTTGAACATAACACCCAGTAAAAGAGAGTCAGATAGTGATGTGGGGGGGACATTAAGTCAGACTCAATGGTGAGTGACACCGAAGCAGAGGGACAGACTCAGAGCTTTAGCTGAGCCAAAGTAGAACACTTTTTAATAATACATTTTACCAGTTATTAGGCAAATAAAACGCTGCCACAGATAATCTGCAAAATGACAACAACAAAAAAGGCCCAATAATCGGTCTATCTCTAGTTTGTATAGCTGGCCCAGTGCAGCTTGGCTCTGGAACTGTTGTCATCTTCAGTATTGTGTCTTTGTTTTACAACCCTCACTTCATTTACTATATAACTTTAATGTGGCATAAAGTAATACACAATACATTCTTCATCTAGCAAACTTAAAGGTCAATTCTTAGCAATACTACTTCTTTGCTGAGTTCCGTAGATTTAGTTTTATTTAATCTGGATTATCTAATGATGGATAATGTTAATGATAACTGTCATTACTGGGCCCTTTCTTTGTGACAGCACAATGACGCTCTGACACTTATATATAAGTATATGATGCTTTCCTGACCTGGTCTGTGTGCTAGCCTAGCTCAGAGGGCACAGGTGGAAGGTTCATTCAAATGACACGGCACTAAGAGAGCTGAAAGAGTGTTGACTTGGTAAGTCCACTTCACTATTCGTATATTCATTTTAAACACGTGTACCATTAACCTTTCTCACCTTTTTATTTCTGATGAAAGAGCTGGGAAAAAGTCTTCCATTAAAGCTGAAATGATTTATTGATCAGACGATTGGAAAACAAGCACTCTGACTATGTCAGGTTGGGATATGGTAATGAGCATTTTTCTTCATTTTTCTGAAAAAGAAGGATTTACTCATAATAAAAACACCAGTTGCAGACCTGGTTACCATACAAACAGATACTGTAGAGCTTCTCATAAGACTTTGCGTCAGCTGCTGGTGCCATGTTGGTGGCCCATAGTAAAACCAGTGGAATTCATTGGTGACTCGCACTGCGTTATAGCCTTCAACGACCTGTCGGAGGCAGTTACACACTCTGGTTACTCTAAGGCTGACATTTCCATAACAAATCAGGACTCCCCCACAAGTAGCGGTGCAGCTGGGCCTGCCAGGGGCCATCTGGAGGGGCCTCCCCCTGACGCCTTCATGTGGAAGACTCATGTTATATATTTCTGTTTGAGGAAGCTGGAGAAGTTCGAGGTTGACAGGTCCATGATGACTTTGTTTTATAGATCTTTCATTGAGTCGTTTTTTACCTTTTTCTTTTATCTGCTGGTATGCATTCTCAATCTAAAACAAAAAAATGCATTGACAAAGGTAATCAAGGTCTGTAGCAGTATCACGGGTACTCAACAGAAAACTCTCTGATTTGTATAGCAAACAGTTGTTAAAGAAAGCAGAATCAATTCCGTCTGACAGCACCCACCCCCTGCACCTAGCGTTTCAGACCCTGCCTTCTGGTTCCCGCTTCAAATACCGCTAGTCAAAACCAACAGATCCAAACACTCATTCATACCCTCAGCCATCTCACTGCTAAACTCAAATAGGATCAGGTAATATCAGCTTGACCACAACCACGCATGATAAATATGTTGTTTTTTTGTTCTCACATTTTTGCTATTTATTGTGTACTTGTCACTGCTGTGAAACCAATTGCCCCTTTGGGGACACATAAAGTTCTACTTGACTTGATGTTGAGTGCAGGTTGCCACGCACTATACAGTAACGTGTGACTTTGAAGAGGTCAGTAATTTGAAGTCAATTCCTCTCATTTTAATGTTAGGCTCATATTATTATTATTATTATTATTATTATTATTATTATTATTATTATTATTATTATTATTATGTATTGTTTCTCTTGGGTGTGAATTGCCATGTACCATAATGTCTCTATGTAGCCAGGGGAACCACTGTAAGCAACTAGCTGTACATAAGGAGAACCTAATGCTGTCAGCTGTGTTTCTGATGAAACTGTAGAGCTGAGAGCTTTGGATGGTAATTTAGCCTGGCGTAACCCCTGTAGAGGAATGGCTGGGGTCATAGCACACAGCCAGGTGCTTCCCCTGCACACCAGCCCTACTGGGCTGACGTCACACCAAAACAGTAATTTCTTCTTCTTGTCTTAGAAAGTACGTGTGCATACTAGAGCTGTGAAATATCAGCGGAATAACTGGGAAGCACCTCTGGTAAGCCCAATGTGTTAGTTTCGACACTGAAGAATAGGTTTGAGGTTTTTACACATCCAACAGCCAAGCTGTCATAGAGGGCTGTTGGAAACATCAGCTCAGTAGGTGTAATGCCCCAGTACATAGCAACAGGCAAAGGAAAGGAGAAATGCTTTAAAAAGACTGGCGGTATGTGGCAGCAAGGAACCTTTTAAAGTCAGTATGATGAATATAATAAGGGACATTTGTTACCAAATAATTCAGGTTATGGTGGCAGAGAGAACTATTTGAAACCTTAATCTATTTGGTCGTAGTCTACACCGGTGAAGCTATTTTGAGTTATAGCTTGAAAAACATTAGTTCAGTTTAAGAGTAATAACAGTTATTTTCAACTTGGGTCTCATTTACCGAGTTTTTTTCCCTCATACCAATGGACGTTGGCCAAAATCTAGTGAAATACTCCTCCATAGTGCTCTGTAAATCTTTACTTGCTGGGATCACTGGACTGAAATATGGTTCAGAGGGGCAAAATTGATGGATCAGTTCTTGCCCTTAGTCTGGGTCACCCATGTATGCTGAGAACCTCCTGTGAATTCAAGAACTTTGCACTAGGGCTGCAACTAGCTATTATTTCCTTGGTGGATTCATGTGTTGATTATTTTCTAGATGAAAATGGATTAGTTGTTTGGTCTCTAAAATGTCAGAAAATGGTAAAAAATGTAGATCAGTGTTTCCCAAAGCCCAAGATGACGTCCTCAAATGTCTTGTTTTATCCACAACTCAAAGATATTCAGTTTACTGTCACAGAGAAGAGAAGAAACTAGAAAATATCCACATTTAACAAACTGACATCAGAGAAGTTTGACTGTTTTCTTTCATAATAAAGTCGACTCAAACTGATTTATCGATTATCAAAATAGTTGCCGATTAACTTAGTAGTTGACAGCTAATCCAGTAATCGATTGATCTTTGCAGCTCTACCTACCAGTACACAGGATCTGAGCTAATGATCACGCCTGCCAATTTAGGAAGATGGCCACATGGCTTGGGTGCTGTTGGTGTTAGTGCTTTTATCAAGTGTTTGTCTTCAATCTTTGATGTGTGGTTTGATGTTTAAGTTAAGGGCACGTCAAGAAGTCATGTGGTCATGTCAGAATAGAAGGCAGGTGCTGAAGTTTAGGACGCACATTAGCATCAGCCCTTCCTATACGTTTAGATTTTCCTCCAGCTGTTAAAACAAGCACTTGGATTTATACAATTGGGGCACATTTAGAGGGTCTTTTGCAATTTGTGATTGCCACATCTGGAACACATGTCCACCCATCCATCTGTTATCTGCCGCTTAGTTTGCTGGGTCATGGTGGTCTCACCTCAACACTGCAATGGCTGTGTGAAGTGGGTGTGCTTGTTGGATTGTTGGTTTTGAACATTATAGAAATTACAGCCCCTCTTTCCCAATTCCAATGTTTGCGAGGTGTGGAAAGAGGGAGTTGAGACACTGGTTGACAATCTGACAAGCGCTTCTTTTTAAAGCATGACAACTTAAGGGTAAGCTCAGACATCCATTGATACAAGAAGCCCACTGCATTTCTTGTATCAAAGATTTAATTCTGTCTCTAAGACCACAGTTAAGGGTCGGAGTGTATAACAGCTGATAAATGAAGAACTTTGCCTGCGTGATTAGCTCCCGTGTCCACCATGATAGTCCAGTAGAAGTCCTGCACTAATGCCGACCTTATTGAACCCATCTGCCTTTCAGTCTGATGCTCCATCTTAACATAACTGGAACAAGACCAACTTAGTTCCTAATGTGAAGGGAGCAATGCACCATTCCTGGCAGAGCCCCCTGGCCTCAGACTCATTCCAGCTGCTTCACACCCAGCTGTGAACTGTTTCAGTGCGCCTTGGAGGTCACACGTTGGTGAAACAAGCAGAGCTACATCGCCTGGATACTCATGTGTGAGATCTTAAGGTGTAGACACATATAGCAGACGACTGACCGTTGACAGAAAACCCAGACGATATGACCGAGGTCCAAAAAACTGCCACAGAATAGACCAAAAAGACGAGAGGAGACGAGACGTAATACATCTCTATAACAGCAGGCGGCGCCAATCTGTAATGTTGCCCAAGAAATGAAAACCGGCAGCTGATTGGACGAACGCATCACATGGGTTTGTTTTCTCCGGAAATTCAAAGCCTGACTGTCATGGCGACCGTTCAGAATACAATCTCATATTGTACTAAAATAGTTCACCGAAATGTGTTTCTGAAAACATTTTAAGTAGGGCTGGGCGATATGGCCTAAAAATAAAATCCCTGATTTTTTCAAAAAAAATCCGATTTAAGATTTAAATCGATTTTTTTCTCCCTCTACTTAAAATCAATCTGCAGATGACAAAGAAATTGTTCAAAACAAGTTTTATTTAGTTTTGACTCATACACACACATGGGGCATGTACCATTATGATTATTCATGCCAATTTTGTGGAAATATAAATTGGTTTAAGGTAGTTTTTTTTGGGGGGGGGGGGGGGGGCTATATATTCAACAACAAAACGGATGCGTGAGATAAAGCTGTTTTTACACATACAGGTGGTAATTCACTTCTCGTTCCTCGCTAAAAGTTCAAATCATTTTAACGCGTATTGCGCAACCTTGCCCTATTTTCACCTGTTGCTGAGTAACGCATGTGTTAACATCCCATGGTCTCTTGAATGTAGCATACCTGTAGCAAGCTCCTTCGGTGCGCAAAAACAAACGTGCGCGAGCTCCGTGCTACAGAGCGGCGATTGCAAGTTGTTTAAGCCGCTACAGGCCTCCGTCACAGCTCGGTTGTATCAGCGGCATTTAGTAGATGTGTTGAGCCGCAAAAGAATTCCTCAACACCGCCTCTGGTGCCCCGCATGATGCTCCTTCAGGTCAACTGTAGCTTGTGGTTCAGTTACCCAGAATAGGTGACTCTCAGCCAGGGACAGTGCTCCGCGAGCTGCCGGTCATTTTGGCGGAGATTACGGATAAGTAAGTAATGAAACGACTGGTTAAGAAAATAATTAATGTTAGTCCCTGTCGCTGCCATGTTGTTTGTATATCTCTATGGCAAACGCGCGGGGGGAGGGATGAGCCCGTTCGGAGCTACGGGAGCCCAGAGGGGAGCGTCGGCGGATGTTAAGGAGAAAATCGATTTTTCATTTAAACAAATCTACGTTGACTACACAGTCGAGTTAATCGATAAAATCGATTTATCACCCAGCCCTAATTTTAAGCGAGAAATATGCCATGCAGTTGCTGAATCTGTCTTCATTTCAGCTCAACAAAGGTCAGTTTAAAAGATTTTGAGAGACTCTAGTCACCTCATTCCGCTCGCCATTTCCGGGTGAGTCCCGACTGCCCTGCCGCCGACCGAACATGTCAGGTTGGCCAAAATGAACGGCGACAGCCCCTCAGACGGACGACGGCACGGGACACACCGAACAGATTTGAGTCACTGACCTCGCTAGACTGTCTCACGGCCGATAATCGGCCTGGTGTGTCAGCGCCCTTAGTTCACTTTCATTAAATTGCCTGAAAAGGACACCAGGCTGCTACAGTAGCCAATTAGAGGTCTACACACATCAGACTGCTCGGTTAGAACTCCACTTAGCCAGACATTTCTCCGATGGAGAAGGGGATAGACGGGATAGCACTGCAGCGTTTAATATGTATTTCCACTGTACTGCTTTGCCTACCAGTGTTATATATATATATATATATATATATTAATTATTATTAATCGCTGAATTTCTATAGTTAATCGCGATTAATCGCATATTTTATCACACGATTAATATTCTATTATTTTGCATTTCAGAACTGTTTTTAAGTACATATTAACAATGGAAAGCAATTCAATCAGGAGAGACTTCGTTGCAGATATGCAAGATTTATTTGTAAGTTACATATGCAAAATATGAATTGTACTTTGTCTTTGGAGATTAGACTCCATCGTATAAAATGTAGATATATTTTAAAGGGTTTAGGAAAACCCACACATATCCCTGATGGAGTCTAGACACTGGTGGTGGTGGTGAAAGGGGCACGGAGACCAGAACTAAGGAGTCGAAGGGAGCAGTCAGCCGGAAAAAAACCGAGGGTGCCGGGTGACGATGCCTGGAGGTGGAAGGGGAGGAGGAGGGTCGCACTCTTGCCTGAAATGACAACTGACAGCCGCAGAGGACAGAACAGATTTAAAACATGGATGTCATGCTGTGATTGGCTTGTGAAATACGAGGCTGAATTGGATTGGTTTAACTGAAAATCGACTCTCGAAAACAGCTGATCAGTTTAGGAGAAAAGTGATAAAGTTATTGAAGCCTCCCTGAAAGAATTTACGCTGAGCTACATTTCTTACCAGTGTATCTTGATTGGGAATTGAATGCAAAGAAAGTTACTTTATGAATTTGACTTTAAGATTTGTTTTTGTTTATTATTTATTTATTTATTGTAAACAAAAGAAAAATGTGTGAATCTGTCATTATTGCACCATTCCTCCAAGTACCTAACTAAAAAACTAAAAATCCCTATCCTTACCAGAGTCAATATAATGTTTAGTAACTCCTAAATAATTTTGATTACTCACTGACGTCCAGTGATCACCGGTTAATGAGACAGTGTTTGCAGCACCTTGCAGCAGGGCTGCTTTTTCCGTGTCATACAGGCTGTGTATGCGTGAAACAACTGTCCCCTTCGACGGCAATAAGATGGGTCAGAACATGCCAACTGTAGTATGTCTTGAGACCCGAGTCTTCTATGATGCTGACAGGTCTGCACGTTAGTTGCCACCCATTTTGGAAGAGCTGTAGTAATTTTTTGGGTTTTTGGTTTCATCCACAGGTCGGCAAGTAGCACTCGTAGCACTCTCCAAAATACTGCTTTGCCTGAGTGGGTAGTATGCTAGTGGGTAGCATCCAGAGGTGTCAAAAGTATTCACATTCATTACTCTAGTAGAAGTATAGATACTAGGGTTTGAAAATACTTCTGTAGAAGTTGAAGTATCAACTCAAGCTTTTTACTCAAGTAAAAGTATAAGAGTAAAAGTTTTTGTGTGTGAGTGTTTTTTTGAACGATGACAAGCCGGAATGAAAACAAGCCAAACTGAAATAGGAGTATAGTATAGGCTATTTTTAAAATGTAAGGAGTAGAAAGTACAGATAATTGCGTGAAAATGTAAGGAGTAGAAGTAAAAAGTCTGCTGTAAAATAATTACTCCAGTAAAGTATAGATACCCAAAATTTCTACTTAAGTAAGGTAACAAAGTATTTGTACTTCGTTACTTGACACCTCTGGTAGCATCAACCTGAGTCACGTTTATTAGCTCGTAGGTGGTAGCTCAAGCTTGACGTGCTTCGGTGATATTTTAATTCGGCTTTACACAATGTGCATATAGCTTTTGACTTATCTACGAGCCATCCGGAACTTTTGGAAAATTAAAAGCGCCATTCAGAATCGTGTTGCTGCTGTCTTTCTCCATCATGCCTGCAGCCTGCAGCAGGAGGAAGTATCGCAGCTTGATGATAAGTAACGGTGCGGCAAAGGGTCAAAATAGTAGCCTGTTAGGCACAACGCGAAGCCGAGTGAAGTGTAAAATAACTTAATAAATGCCGGCACGCAATAAAAAAAAATTTGCGCGCGATGCTCGGCCCTTAATCGCATCGCGATTAACGCGTTAATGCTGACAGCCCTAATTATTTTTTTTAAAGATTATTTTTTGGGCTTTAATTGATAGCTATAGACAGGAAAGGAGGGATAGAGAGTGGGGAAGGCATGCAGCAATGGGCTGCAGGCTGGAATCGAGCCCGGGGCATGCGGTAAGAACTGAGTCTTAATACATGGGGTGCACGCTCAACCAGGTGAGCTACCAGGGTGCCCCGCATACCAGTGTTTTAACCCTTCACAAGCATTGTTATTGAATTTTAGGAAAAACATATATATGGGGATATATACCATTTCCATCTTTGCTTCAAATTATACCGTGATATACATTTTAGGCCACGCCCCCAAGCCCTACAATGAACACTTATCCAAATATTTAATACATTAAAGCATTACATTATAATGTGATTCATAACTTACAACAAGATTTATGTTTACAGATGAATGGGGACCACGTGGGCCGTTTGGAGGGGAAACCCAGATAAATGTAAGCACAGAAGTCTTAATCACTGGCCCGCACACTCAAGAATTAGACTGCATCTGTTTAAAAGAGGGGTAACATGTTTTGGGTTGGACAGTGTGCACTAGGGTTAACACTGAACTGACTCAGGTGGATACAGCCAGGACGTACGGAGCTGAAACACTTTGCCTTAGCAGCGGAGCGAAGCAGTCGGGCTGTGAAAAGCCTTTACATTCTGCTTTGCTGTCCTGCAGTGGCTGTTGACTGCTCTCTTTGAGAGTGCCCGGCTCAGTGAGTTTAGTACTCGTGTGGAAAGCAGAACAGTGGATTGACATGCTGCCATATCTGATCCTGAGAACAGAAGCAGGCGTATACAGATAGGATGTGCCCACTGTAAAGGCTGCGCGTTCACAGCAGTGCACAGTGTGCGTAATGGTGCTCCTGTCACAGACAGGGCGTGTGCACGGCTCAAGTCCAAGCTTGGAGGAGAGGCAGTGAGACCAACAAAGACTGAGAAATGCACATAAACTGGATGGGGGGGTGTTACAAAACAGGCTTTGTTAGCTGTAGTGAACAAGACACACTCACATGCCCGGTGCTGAGGCATTGAGCACACAATCATTACAGTTTGTGTCAGCGTACAGTACAGGGGCCGGACTTTCAAATAAAGAAAATAAAATGAATTTATACCTAATACGCCTATTCTTGTTCGAAATTTTCACTTTCTTACTGAATTAATGCTATTTGTTTTTTACATGTATTGGTGTGAGCAAACTCCTAAAAAATATGGAAACTCCATAATGATAACTGGCTCTTTAACTAGAAAATGATCTCAGACTAGGAGGCAGTGTGAGGAGTGATGGTTAAAGTCTGTGATTATGGAAACATTATTGTAGTATGCAGTGTCCTGATTGGTGGAAAATGCTTGCAGAAAGAGGCTGTTGTCAGGTAAACATGTCACTGTCAAAGAGGCTGAAGCAAAAAGTTGACTGGAAAAGCCCAGCTTTAACACTAGAAGTGCTGGAATTCCATAACTACTAGAACTGCTGTGAGCGGTCATTTTGACCGCCGGATTCCAAAATCTATAATCTCTCATGATAAATACCTAATTGCGATATTGTATTATTTACTGTGTTAGGATATCTTTCGAAAAACGTAATAACACCGAAATGTACATTTTAATGAGTTTAATTATACATTTGAGTAGTAATATGCGTTTCAATAATTCATATCATGGCATAGTAAACCGTAATTATTTCACACATTCATATCCCGAAAAATATGGTGTGGAAATTCATTCAACTTAACTCATAACAGCCAAATAACAATTAAAAGTATCTTATTTGAACATTTAGCTATAACCTAAAGCCTCTGCCGCCGCTGCCCTTTTTCCTCTATAAACTCCGCTCTCAGCTCCTCTGCCAGTTGCTGCATGAACTTCCTCCGGGACATTTTACAGCTGGTGCACTCCTTGGAGAGGATGTGTGCAATGATTCCAGCCAGCTCAAGGATGTATAAAGTTATATGAACACGTAGACAGCCACCGGCCATCTATCTGTACCGCGCCTTTCACAGAGTGAGCGCCCGGTGTTTGCATTCTGATTCAGAACTGAGTCCATCCACGCCGTAGTAGCCTACGTTACCGACTCTGGCTTTGCCTTCAATGATGCCCACACTTGTTACTCGAGACCGCTAGTTACGTTTCTCTGATAAAGACTATGGTAGTTACTAAGCAACCAAGATGCATCTTCAACTGCGCGAAAGATTAAAAACAATACCGCGAAAATCCGAGCGGTCAATATGACCGTCTCTGGCTGAAATAGGTAAAATTATTGTATTTTCTTTGCCTTTTGTGTAATGTACGTAAAAACAAATTTCAATTAAAATACAGACTCTTTTAGGAAAAGTCAGGCAGCAGCAGGATTGTATTTTTTTATTCAGCAAAGTTATTACACATATAAATTTCAAAACGGTCAAAATGACCGTCATGGCCGTTCTAGTGTTAATGATGAAAGGACTGATAAGCAGGCTATGCACTCGTCATGTATGCCTCATTTGCAATGATGCTGTTGCAAAATAATACAACCAGCATCATCATCATCAAGAATGAAGAACTCGAACATAACGATCGCGTCATTCACGTGCATATTAAGTAGCCAGATGCATGTCTTTTGGTCTTATAATACCTCCATAGATTTACCGCTATAGCGGAGAGTTTGGTTTGTTCAGCCAGCAGTGAGGTTTACAATAATTTGTCAAAATTTCCAGATTCCCGGCAAACTAAGATAAACAGTTAGACTACAAACCGACAGCTTTTGTTTTAGCTTGTTTGTAAAGTAGTGGGTGGACTGAGCAGACAGAGCAGATTGAAATATTGCTTTCTACATGTTTATGCCGGTCTACACAGGTGAGTGCATTGATAAGTATTGACTTTTTACTCACGAAGGTTTAATTGTACACACTAAAAACTCCTGGGTTATTTCTTCAACCTAATTAAAATTATGGGTTATTTTTTCAGAGAGAGATTTTCTGGGTTATAGGGCTAATATTTTGACCCAATTCCTGGGTTGTTTGGGTTTCTGGGTTATTTTCAAAGAGTAACCCATGTTCTGGGTTATAGGATTGTCCCTCTCTCTCTCTCTCTCTCTCTCTTTCTTTCTCTATGTATGTATGTATACAGTACAGGCCAAAAGTTTGGACACACCTTCTCATTCAATGTGTTTCTTTATTTTCATGACTATTTACATTGTAGATTCTCACTGAAGGCATCACAACTATGAATGAACACATATGGAATTATGTACTTAACAAAAAAGTGTGAAATAACTGAAAACATGTTTTATATTTTAGATTCCTCAAAGTAGCCACCCTTTGCTTTTTTTGATAACTCTGCAAACCCTTGGTGTTCTCTCAATGAGCTTCATGAGGTAGTCACCTGAAATGGTTTTCACTTCACAGGTATGCTTTGTCAGGGTTAATTAGTGGAATTTTGGCCCTTATTAATAAAAAAGCAAAGGGTGGCTACTTTGAAGAATCTAAAATATAAGACATGTTTTCAGTTATTTCACACTTTTTTGTTAAGTACATAATTCCATATGTGTTCATTCATAGTTTTGATGCCTTCAGTGAGAATCTACAATGTAAATAGTCATGAAAAATAAAAAGGAAACGCATTGAATGAGAAAGTGTGTCCAAACTTTTGGCCTGTACTGTGGTATATTATATATATATATATATATATATATATATATATATATATATATATATATATATATATATATATATATATATATATATATATATATATATATATAGTGGCATATACAAGGGGACGTGTGGTAGAGGGACGCTATTTTCCAGTTCTAGTCCCAGAATGCACTGCACAGGGAGGTGCAAATGCCTCAGCCTGTTGATTACTGCAGGTGCTCATGCACTGGAAGAAGACAAAGAGAGCAGAGGCAGAGAGAAGAAAAGCAGAGTTCATGGGGCAAGAATCTAAGTTACCAGGACTTACTAGGCTAAACCTAGTAGTTTTACTCCCAGTATGTTTTTGAGTTTGAGTTACTGTTTTCGTTGGACTATTTTCTGAAAAGACTGCTTAAAATAAAACCTCTGTTTGCCTGCAACCACTTTTTGGCTTGTCTCTGCCCTACACCCCACCTGCTACAAAGGAACACCTCTCATGACATCACAATATATAATGTATTTTTTGTTGGAGGGGTGTATTTTATGGAGTTATTATATTATCATGTCAACATAGTTTATAATATGAACAATCACACTGGTGTGTTTTGTACATTATGATAAAACAGTATCACCAGTATTTGTAGGAGAAATAAAATGACACACCCTCTAAACATGGATATATGTCCCGCCCCTCCTCTGAGAGACCACACCATAACAGAGGAGTGTGATGCGTCAGATGAGAATGCAAAGGTTTATTTTATGGCTGTAAAAAAACAAAAAAAAACAACGTCCCTCTGTATGTCTTTGCTAAACGCAAACCAGTACAATACATTGTTGGGGAGAGTCATCCTTTTTCTCCCATTCATTTTGGCGGGTCATCCAAAATGTATTGCTGGTGAGGTCTATTTTGACTAAAGGTCATAAAACTTCTCCGGTGGCCACTTAAATAAATAACGAACAGTCCCTAAAACAAAGTTTTATTTTCTGAAATAAGGCATACTGGCATAGTAACCAACTACGATGTTGAATTATTTTAACCCAACATTTGGGTCAAGTATTTGACCCAGAAGTTGGGTCAAAAAGAATAACCCAATTTTCTGGTTTGAAATAACCCAGAAATTAGTTGGTCCCTTTTTAACCCAGGAGTTGGGTCAAAAATAACCCATAATGGGTTACAGGAGTTTTTAGTGTGTAGCCTATTTACAGAAAAGAGACTAGCGTGAGTTCATCTACCCCAGCGGCTGTTAGTAATCCTCTCTGTATCGTCAGATACTGCATGTTTTAACGCACACACATCTCGGCTCATGTGTGGAGCTTGGGCATCGCTATACAGAATTCCGGCATGTGAATAGAAATGCAAATACAGGGGCTGGGTTTTTGCTCTAAATGCTTGAAATGATAAATAACAGAATGCATTTTTTCCTCTTTACATTTTATGAATTCATGATTATTCTGCGGGCCAGACTAAAAGCTTTGGCGGGCCGGATGTGGCCTGCGGGCCGCCAGTTGACGTTGGCTGATGTACATTACATACAGTATGGGCATCCCTTGTCCTCTCCCAGTGTCTGAAGCGTCTCTACTTCTGAGAATGTGGCTGCGCTTCAGGCTGCACATCTGCCCAACCCAAACAATGTCTCTCAAATAAAGACCAATCCACAGCCCCCACATCTGTCTCTCCCTCTCCACTAACTGTGTCCCTCCTCTTTCAGTCTTTCACTCCTCCTACCTTCACTCAGTCTTGTCTTATTTACTTTACTTATGTCTTACACATTCTTCTCTCTAGGTCGTGTAGTCAGCACCCAAGGATACATGTGAGAAACTTCTCCCCGGCTGTATTTTTTCTCACATGAGGCCTAAATGCCCGCTGAGTGATCCCAGAGGGCTCCGCCTTTAGACCTCTCAGTGTCCACTGGGCCTGTTGATGACATTTAGTTTAGGCTGCTCTCAAGACTTTCTGGGCCAGATGTACGTACATTTGCGAATGCAGCGTTACCAGCGCCATGGCCAACCCGCAGAAAGCGCACGCTGTGATACTTACTTACGTCGTATTTACCAAACCTGCAGTTCATCGGGTAATCAGCACTTTTCTCCGCCCACTATACCGTAAATTGCGCTGTAGCAAAGCGTTAAGTACTTGTGCTATGATACGGCTGAGTACAGACTGTGATATTGCCACTGCTGATGCTATGACTGTTTGAAAATATACTGATGCCAATATTTGTAATGTAGCGAGGAGTTTAACAACTGCTGGAATGGAATGTGAACGCTGAGTTGGAGATTCAGTGTCATCTTTGATTTCTTCCAGTAACTGTAATATTGCATGGCTGCTTAATCTGTAAGTGTGATCCTTGTGGCAAAAATCCTTTCAGCTCGTCTCCTTGGCCTATGTCTTCGTCTTCCTCCGATTACTGCTGCTATTTCACCAGGAGGCATATGTGAGGAAACCACCTTGCGGCCTGCTTTTAAGAGGTGGAGAATTGTCACTGCAAAATAGAGGCAAGCTGTCACGGGCAGTTTTTGTACATACCGCGGAATACATAATTAGGCGCACTTTACGCTTCCCCTCCCATCTCTTTATGGGAAACTCCCACTAGCTAAATCCCGGGCTGCACGCTCCCACGCAGCAAAGTAAAAAGCACCCGCTCTTTCGAGAATTGTGTTGGGTCCCACGGGATTTCAATGAGACCTCCACTTACTCCACGTAAGACTGAAGCAGCAGAGTCCCTGATTGTACATAGTCTCACTTTAAAGCAGGGGTGTCAAACTCATTTTCACTAAGGGCCACACTGGAAAAAGAGAATCACACCAAGGGCCAGACATGTAGAGTTTATTGACGTGCTTTTGTTACTGCATGTCACTTTTTTAAAACATTTTGGTAGCTTTTTTCCTCATTTTTGTTGTTTTTGTTCCAACGTTTTTGTGGCTTTCTCAGACATTTGTCACCTCTTTGTACATTTTTGTTGAGAGGAAGCCATACAAAAGTAATCAAAAGAGTTCCTTAGCCATCATAGAATTTAGCAAATCAAGAAAAACAATTATAATTTTTTTTTTAACAACAACTTGTTTCACAGCCTGAATATGAAAACTGTCTCAGAGTCGGCAAATCTGCCATATTCTGCTTTGAATGGCAGGCAATTGCAGTTTAAAAAACACTTTCCTGTGTTTTTGGTTTGGCGCACAACTAGGTGGGCCAAAATGTATTGTGAACCTAAATTGATATACGGGCCGGATCTAAATCTGCGCGGGCCTTGAGTTTGACACATGTGCTTTAAAGAAAAATGTTACAATTTGGAACTATCCAAAACGGAGTTGACTGTGCATGGGAAACCTAGTCAGGGTCACCAATGAGGTTGTCTCTGGAAATGTCTTCTTTCATGTATTCCGAATAAAATAGTTTTGAAATATATAAAATCCTAATTTCAGGGTAATCCATGTGGAGCTCCATGCTTCCCTGATAACTGGAGGTTCAACAGGCCTTAGATCTGTATCCGCAGCAACAGCAGATGGTTGAGTCCAGTGTTGATGGGGAAGATGTGTCTCTTCTTCAGCAGCATCAGCATTTGGTCTGTCGTGATAGTCAATATATGAATTTATCGCACGATATATACAAGATATATTGCAATTGCTAATTTTTATAATTGAAAATAAAGAGTATATTCATTTTGGTTGTGTTACCAACATTTTAGTCGATCTCTGTCATCTTGTCTGCTTTCTGTGTCTGAGGCAGAGGTGGGGCTCAGACAGTGTCTCCCCACACACACACACACACACACACACACACACCGATTGGATAGCGACAGGTCAAGAGAAGACGTGAACCCACTGCCTTATGATCCCTATAGTGTTTTGTTACATCTACAGCCAGTTAGGAAGAATAAGTCCCAATGGACTTTGTTACAAAGCCTCAATCTTCCGGTGTGGGAACATTTTGGCTTTAAGCCGAATGAGAGAGGATAGCCAATTAACGTGGACGAGCCAAGAACAGTGGCAGTGAAAAGAGGCAACACAACTAACCTAAAATCTCACCTAAAACATAACCATCCCACCCAGTTTTCAACCTGGGAACAACAACCGCAGCTGGAGGTGGAGAGGGGTCTTCCACACAGTTACATGTTACAAATGCTTTTTCCCGGCAGTGCAAATATAAACGTGACGCACGCAAATGGCGCACGCTCACAGATTGCATAACTCGCCATATCGCCAAAGAGATGCAGCCATTAAACGAGGTCGAAAAACCAGCATTTAAAAATATGCTGCAAACTTTTGACAAACAGTACGAATTGCCAAAGAAAAATCTCCCAAACTGCCATTCCATCTTTGTACAAAAAAGTAAAAGACGACATTCTGAAGGAGATAAAAGACATCTCTTTTTACTCTGCCACTATAGCACTTTCTGTTAACAAAGGTGTATTTATTATTTATTTATGTTTTATTTATTTAGGATATATTTTTTGACATTCCGATTCCAATGTATAAATATTCTTAAAGTGCTCATATTATGCTCATTTTCAGGTTCATAATTGTATTTAGAGGTTGTACCAGAATAGGTTTATGTGGTTTAATTTTCAGAAAACACCATATATTTGTTGTACTGCACATTGCTGCAGCTCCTCTTTTCACCCTGTGTGTTGAGCTCTCTGTTTTAGCTACAGAGTGAGACATCTTACTTCTGTACCATCTTGTTGGGAGTCGCACATGCGCAGTAAGTACTGCTAGCTTGTCAGTTGCAGAGTATGAGGGAGTGCCATGCTAGCAGCTAGGCGAGCATTATAACGTGTGTTACAAAGTGACGCATGGAAGTAAATGCTGGACTACAATAGAGCTGTTTGGAGCAGTTTGTGAACAGTGTTTTCTGTTGGAGATGGTAACTCCCTTGGGGTGGACTTTGGGCTTTTTTCACTTATATATACCTATAATGTGGACAAAAAGATAAATAACACAATAAAGGAAAGGGGAAAAGCCAAAAAGCATAATATGAGCACTTTAAGAATGAAACGTTCATTGATCTTGGAAAGAGTGTGCTTGCATTATTTTGCTTTAATATTGTCATATTGTCATTATGTAATCAGTGGCATAAAATGGTCTTAAAATGACAATAATAAAAATTTATCGCAATTCATTTTGGGACAATATATTGCACAACAAAAAGGAGTTATCGTGACAGCCCCAATCAGCATTTGTGTGTCCACTTCCCCATAGTTCACATATTATAACTTTGCCCCAGAAAGGAGTGGATAATAGGAAACAGACACTTCCCCTCCGCGTCACACCTCTGTTCCCGAGCTCCGCTGATATGGCAAGGGAGGAGAGGCAGGGAATACATCTCAGCATACACTGTGTACCTCACTACTATTCTAACAGAAACTTCAGACTGGAGATTGCCCACGCTCTCCGTCTGCATCCCATCATGAAAGGCTTTTTTGCTCTTCAAGACGTGCATGCCTGTACAGTATACAGGAGGAAACAGTCAAGTTTTCATTAATTTCATTGGATTACTTTATCAGTTAAAACTGCTAAGAACTAACATTCAAAATCTTATTGAAATTTTATGTCGGGATTATACTGCCTCTTATTTTTGTCTTTGGAGTTTTATCTGAAATTAAAACTAGCGCTCAAAGAAGATTGCATCTTACTGTGTAAGCACTAACCCCCCTAAGAAGTAATGTAGAGGCATTTTGGATTCAACATCATATTTGTTGGCTAAAGGTAAAGCTGTTTACTCCCTTTCCGTAATGCTAGCTCAGCAAGTCTTCAACATAGTTTTTTCAAGGCTTTGTGGGCTGAATTCAGATTGATTTAAAGGAATGACAGTTAAGTTTTAATTTGTTCAAGTATGAAAGATGGCTAGCTCTTTGAAGAATGGCAGCTGCAGTCTGCTTGGCTTCATGTTGCATTACAGTGGAAACCAATGGCAAAATAGTTACCGCAAAACACTTTTCAAAGCAATCCTGTACCATAATCCACTTCATGCCAAAACTTGCCGATAAATTGCAAGATATATTTATTACCCCGAGCAGAGCTTCAGAGCTCTTAAAGGGATAGAGTGGCACTGAACAAGTGCATTTAGAGATTTATTGGCAATGTTTCTGCAGATGTTTTGAAATTTTTCTTTCTGTGATCTTTAAACGTGCAATATGTAACTTTCTGCCACTAGGGGTCTCTCAACCAAAACAATGGATGGTAAACACAGACTTTTGATGACATTGGGAAGTTGCGTGGAATTATGGGAGTTGTAGTTTTTAGTGTTAAACAACTTTGGTGGTTAGAATTCATATGTATGTTCATGGACGAGTTTACCCATTAGCCAGCAGCTAAAACACAAAATATTTCACAATTCAATGTCACCTTTTGGATGGTTTCAATACCAGGGCGGATGGTGTTTGTTGTAACGCTAGCTAGCTACTCAACGAGGCTGAGAGACGGTTGTGGATGTGGATGTGGGTAGGGATTGTCGGGGGAATCTCCGCGACGGCGAGGACTTTCGATGCCTGTTGTGCATCAGCAGAACATCTCCCAGCTGCCCGGAATGATCTCTCCTTCACTTTTCTGTAATCTTAACTTTTCGTTTTGGTGCTTAACCCACCTTTTGTCAGGTTAATTTAGCTAACCGTAAAGACAGCTAAAGGCGAAGGGGGAAGAAATTCGTCAGGGAGGAGATTTTTGGCAAGGACACCGGTAGCACTAACAGAGACTAGCTAGCTAGCTAACGTTTGGATGGCCGCTGTTGTGACTCGGGTGCTGGGTCTGATATGGTCTTTTCCCGACGCTTCATTAAAGGGGTGATAGAATGATTATATAGGGTATTTCACACTGTTCCTTATGGTCTCCTAATGGGGTATGTAACATTGGTTGGGCCGAAAATGGCCTGGTTGATATTTGATTGGCCCTTATGCATCCCTGTGTTTTGGCCCTATTTGTAACAAGAGCTTTTCATCCAAATATGGTATGCTCATGAATATTTAGATGAGCTGCGCGCTGATTTGTTGAGCGAATTCCCATACACACACATTAAAGACGAGACAGCAGGTCTCATATTCCAGACACTGAAATGTTTCGTTACCAAATTCACTTCTGAGACTTTTTTATGCGAGAAATCAACTATATAAAGCTCAAATATGGGCCGTTTTACGAAAATTGATGGCTAATTGCAAATTTGGTAAGATGTGTCGGACTTTAGGAGGTCCACACAGTCTGACGAGAAAGCAGCTGGGCTCCATACCCATGGCAAAGTCACCCTTTGTGGATTACTGCACTACCGGGGCTCCGCGGCCGGCTGCCGGCATAACTATAATATATTTACAGTTTGAATTTCGTCACGGCACTTATATATCACAGCTACCCCAAGGTCTTACAAAGCTAACCGCTGTGTCCGATTTCAATTTAAGGCATTTTTATGAACGTGAGGGGTCTTGTTAGGAGGAGCAGCTAGCTAGCTATATGTCCCATTCAATACAATGGGAAAAGATTGCGGCTAGCTAGCTACACTTTCGGGATAACTATAGTATATTTACAGTTTGAATTTCGTCACGGCACTTATATTACAGGTTCCCCAAGGTCTTATAAAGCTAACAGTTGTGTCCGATTTCAATTTAAGGGATTTTTGTGAACGTCAGGGGTCTTGTTAGGAGGAGCAGCTAGCTAGCTATGTGTCCCATTCAATACAATGGGGAAACGATCGCGGCTAGCTAGCTACACTTTCGGCATAACTATAGTATATTTGCAGTTTGAATTTCGTCACGGCATGTATATTACAGGTTACCCAAGGTCTTACAAAGCTTAGCTAACACTTGTCCGATTTCGGATTTCAATTTAATGCATTTTTGTGAATTTCAGAGGTCTCGGTAGGAGGAGGCTAGCTAGCTCTCATTGATGGACTCCAGCTCACCGCGGGCTCTATCAATGAGACTCGCGGACAAGAGGCGTTTATTTCCCCGATCGTTTGTTTAAATAACTCAACACACATATTCATTATAAGATTAACTGGAACCTGTGGTAAGAGATTGCGGGCGTAACAAGCTCGCTGACCGCGCTCTCAGTCACACACCGGTCATTTAGCAGGAAGAGGGTAGGGAGAACAGCGAGCTGCAGGCCCTGGAGCTCTGTCAGGGCAGCGGCGTTTGGTAGTCCAGTCACCCAGAAAGGGTGAGTTTGCGCAGGTGTTGAGCACCGTGGACTGCCGGCCGTGACGGATCTCAATCTAGCTCGCAGCAGGCCGGGGTCTGTGAAGGAGGACAGGCAGGGCAGCGATGTAGAAACTCAGGCAGCACTGGCCGCTGAACTCTGACACACAGTCGGAAAAAATTTGCAATTAGCCATCAATTTTCGTAAAACGGCCCATATTTGAGCTTTACATAGTTGATTTCTCGCATAAAAAAGTTTCAGAAGTGAATTTTGTAATGGAATAGCAGAGATCTGCGCGACCTAGATTCAGAAGACTACCTGATCTCAGGTCAGTGACCATGTAAATGTTGGGGTGTGACAAAGACTAGAGACTAGAGCCAAATGAGGAGGAGCCGCCGAGTTGACGTCAACTAGGCGGCTCGTTGAGATTTGCCCGTTTTCAGAGGCAGTTTCAAATTCTGAGATTTGGTTCTATGTATGTCCTATTTACCCACCAAACTGTCATTTTTCAACTATGACAAGGTAAAATCGGTTTTGCATTCTATCACCCCTTTAAACTTACAACTTACTAACAGTATTTTTTTCTGTGACATTGTATGATTTACAATTACTCCTGTACATATAATCTGGGTGCCGTGTTTTGACGGAAGTTACGAGTAACTAGAGGGTGAGAGATTATATTCCACTGACGGGCGACTAAAGGAAACGCTCTGTGTCTGAAAATAAAATAACCGATTTCTCTGAGTTTGACATTTGGGATAGTGTAAGAACACAACTCATAAAAATAGCCTATATAACATAGGTATGGTCATATTTAGACATTTTAATGCTGAAATGTTACATATTGTATCTTTAAAGCCTGCATGAAGCCATTATTTGATATTTTACCTGGAGTATAAAACTACAGTCCTTCTCAGCCACCAAAACAGTATAAAGACCTTTTTTTCTTCTTTTTTTTACATGGATCCTGGTTTCCACATCCTCAGGGTCATGTTCAGGAACCTCTGGAAACCGGAGCGCTGCTCTGACAGACCCTAACCCTACAGACTCTCCTCTTCCCAAATCCAATTGTTTCCACAGAGTCACCAGAGGTCATCTTCAGCTTCAGCATACACGCATGCACGCACACACACACGCCCTGTCAGAGTCAGGGGGTGCTGAGTCACTCAGGCTTGTGTGAGGACAGCTGCAGTTGGTGGTGTCCAGTAATCCAGCATGTTGAAACTCCAGCCCAGTCACTCCACACAGCTCTCACCAATCAAGGGATTTCAGACAGAGATAGTTGCATCTTATGACTCACCTTTTCTGGACCATCAGTGTGTGTGTGTGTGTGTGTGTGTGTGTGTGTGTGTGTGTGTGTGTGTGTGTGTGTGTGTGTGTGTGTGTGTGTGTGTGTGTGTGTGTGTGTGTGTGTGTGTGTGTGTGTGTGTGTGTGTGTGTGTGTGTGTGTGTGTGTGTGTGTGTGTGTGTGTGTGTGTGTGTGTGTGTGTGTGTTTTAACGCTGCTAACCTGCTGAAAGCTGATGGAGCGATTGTGAGTCAGTTGTTGCTCAATGGTGGAAACCGCTCCCAATCTTTACAGCTAGAAACGTTCAGGGGAGGAATGAACTTAATGAGGTTATTTCTGTGTTACAGTGAGTCGCGTTGGCATTTCTTCAAATAACATGATAGTTACTCACAAGTTATGTTAATGTAGGGACCCTTTTACTCCTTTACAGAGTCATTTTCCCACCCTTTCCGACCTTTAGCTGACGTCAATTTTTAAAGTGAGCTTCTCTCTTCTGTTTCCTTTTATAAAGTATATTATCTGATTTATGCCCAAATTTTCCCTAGAAGTTAGATAATGCCCTGGGTTTGAACTGCCTGTAATGTCTGCAAAGAGGAAACAGGCAGAATCCTTCCTGAGGATGCTGTTCAGATCCAGGTGAAGGTGACCTCAACGCAAGACTGACTATTTATTTACTGTAGAGGCATTTTCCAAGGAAAGCTAACAAATGATCCTGGGCTTCCAGGCAGGGAGCCAGTGTCTACTAAAATTTTCCATTATGATATGCTGTGTATGTTTGGGTGGGGGGGGGGCAACCACCATTGCACACAGTCTACCATAGCACCTTTAACGCTTTAAATTTCTGTCAGTGATTTTTATAACTTTCTATAACTCTTTACATTTCTGTGAGTGACTTTTATGTATGTGAGATATATGTGTGTATGTGTGTTTGTTGTGTTATGGTTGTCTAAGCTGCTGGATGCCTAAAATTTCCCTCAGGATGAATAAAGTATCTAAAAGTATTTTATCTTTGAAACATATCAATTTATATTTTAGGTGTATTAAAGTGCTCATATTATGCTCATTTTCAGGTAAAATCTTTCATAAAACACCATATTTTTGTTGTACTGCACATTGCTGCAGCTCCTCTTTTCACCCTGTGTGTTGAGCTCTCTGTTTTAGCTACAGAGTGAGGCATCACACTTCGGTTCCATCTTTGTTGGGAGTCGCACATGCGCAGTACCTCGGTAAGGACTACTAGCCAGTCAGAATGAGTATGAGGGCATGCCATGTGAGCAGCTAGGCGAGCATTATAACATATGTTATAAGTGACGCGCGTTTATCACGGAAGAAAAGGCTGGACTACAATAGAGCTGTTTGGAGCAGTTTGTGAACATTGTTTTCTGTTGGAGATGTTAAGTCCCTTTGGGGTGGACTTTGGGCTTTTTCACTTTGTAAACCTATAACGTGCACAAAAATATAACACTATAAAGGAAAGGGGAAAAGCCAAAAAGCATAATATGAGCACTTTAAGAATGAAACGTTCTTTGATCTTGGAAAGAGTGTGCTTGCATTATTTTGCTTTAATATTGTCAATTTAGTAAGCATTTTTTGAATTTTATTTTAAAGTTATAATCCTTAAAATTGCTGTAACATTTTTCTTCTTTTGGTAAACACAACATTGGCATATTATCACCTTAAATAGCTTGTTAGCCAGCAGTTCCCTGTTTCCACATCTAGCAGAGCAGACTATCATTGGTCTGGAGTCGTGTTTCTGACCGTCCAGTACTCACTCTCCTTTCAGCTCGGCTTTGGTTTATTGGTTATCCGGCTCTTTAGCTAGCTGCTAAAGCAACTCCATTCTGTCCACTAAAAATGTTTTTTTTTTGCCTTTTGTCTGTTGTCTGCTGTGTTCAGACTCTGAACTAACTAGACAGCTAACAGACATTCTGAGAGCACCTGCAGAGCTCACAGACATGCTGAGAGCATCTGCAGTGTCTGCAGAGCTCATAGACAATTCTGAGAACGTTTGCAGAGCTCACAGAAATGCTGAGAGCGTCTGCAGAGCGCACAGACATGTTGAAAGCATCTGCAGAGCTCACATACATCTTGAGAGCCTCTGCAGAGCTCAGAGACATGTTGTGAGCATCTGCAGAGCTAACAGACATGCTGAGTGTCTGCAGAGCTCACAGACATGTTGAGAACGTCTGCAGAACTCACAGACATGCTGAAAGCGTCTGCAGAGCTCACAGACATGTTGAGAGCGTCTGCAGAGCTCACAGACATGCTGAGAGCGTCTGCAGAGCTCACAGACATGCTGAGAGTGTTATGTTGATGCTCCTCAGTCCTAGATGGTCCTTGTGTTCTCTCTCAGGGGCTTTTCTGGCATGCTGTCAATGTGCAGCCAAAGGCAGTCTGGGCTTTAGAAGGTTAACCATCTGGAATGGTTCATTATTTAACGTTGCATATGCCTATTCATGCTGGCTCTGAGATTCGTCAGACTTGCCACCACCAAGGTTGACAATAATAACCAAACTGTAGCTGATATGGAGTTTCATTTGGTTCTCTCAAGTCTCCAAATAGCATCTCCCCAATGTGTAACAGTGGTCTCAGTCTGTTGTTTTCCTGCTAATCAGTAGCAGATGTGTGCACTCTCTTGTGTTGCTCAGCTGTATGCTGTGTGCGCATACTCTGCCTCTGGAGCTCAGGCGCTCAGAGGCAGTTTGTTGTTCTTTGTGTGGCAGCAGTGGTAGCACAGCCTGCTCCGCTATGATGTCATTGGTTGCCGGTTGTGAAATACTTGAGGAAATGAGAACCTCATTGAACTCAAGCTAAATGCTGCACATGTAGTCTTCATGTCATGTGAAGCATGATCTTCAGTGGTTTTGTTTGATCTTTTTTATCTGTTTATCTACAGCAATTATTCCAACTATGACAGACCCTTGAGAAATAAATCTGTCTTGGATCTACAGTAATGGAGTTTCAATTCACGTCCAATGTGCGCTGAGCCTGTCTCTGTCTAACCACTAGTGACACCAACTTGCTTTGTGTGTTTTGACAGAGGACATCATCTCTGAGTCAGCTCCCTGTCGAGGACCTCCGAGACCCCCTGCCTCCTCAATGGAGATGCTACATGTCTCCACAAGGGCGGCAATACTACGTCAACACCACAAGCAACGGTAAGAGCCAGTGAAATGAAAAGTCCACAACACATTTTGAAGAAATTGTTCCAGAACATAACTCTCCCTAAAACCACAATCTGCAGTTTCTACATTTATTTTATGTACGGGTTAAGTAAAAAAGATACGTGTTAATTATTATTCCTCTGCTTCCAGTCTATATGCTAAGCTAGGCTTATCGCCTCTTGACTCCAGCTCCGTACTTAATCTACGGACATGAGGTTGACCTTCTTATCTCAGAAAGAAAACACCAGCAAATAATTTCCCATAATCATGAATTTGTCCTTTAATGTTTATTTTAATGAAAAGTTATGTATATGTGCAACATATATAATGTAAGAAGCAGTAAATGATCTAAGCCTAAGCTCTAGGCTTCAGAAATAGGTTTTCAGCTTTGCCCACATTCAGAAGGCATCAGGCCTGTGGGGCTCCTGTTTGACAAAATTGAGACAACTTGAACATTTTCAAACCGGTTTGATATCAAGCCAAACACCAGACCGGACCGGTGTACCGAAATTTAACCACTAGGTGTCAAACTTGAGTCAGCCGTTCGCAAGTGAGACTGATGAGGGAGCGTAACATAATGAGTGCAGCGACTCCAGTCCACAGGGTGGCCATGACTTTTTGTTCCTGCTGCAGTGAGGTTATACCAATAACATTTACACTTTGCCTCATCTCCTTTTAGCTCACTTCTTTCCTCATCTTGTAATCAAAAATGTTTCCATTGCTAATAGTAGGCTACTTTTTAATTTACCAGAAGGTGTATCATCATAATGACTAGTCAATATCAACAACGTTTCCCTTCCGGCATTGCTCCGTTGCTGCCGGAAATTCCACCGGATGTCCGTCTTTTCCTTCCTCTTTCTTTGTGTTGCCGTTCTATACTCCGGTGGATTTGTGAGGACTATGGTTAACTGCTCCTCAGATCTCTGCAGGATAAAACCAGACAGCTAGCTAGACTATCTGTCCAATCTGAGTTTTCTGTTGCACGACTAAAAACTACTTTTGAACGTACACGTGTTTCACCAAAACAAGTTCCTTCCCAAGACTATTTTGCAGAGGCACCGTGGCTCTGCCCGTGACGATTGTGATTGGTTTAAAGAAATGGCAATAAACCATTTTTTTTTTTCCAAAACCCAGAATGCTGGGTGGACTAGCCAGACCTTCCTACGCCATGCTGGGGAGGAGGGTCTTTTTCACCTTTGTTTCACGTCTCTCCCCCTGCACATTTGGTTTGTGCTCTAAATTAAGTGGTTGATATTACTGATAGGATAACTAAAGATTAATAGAGATGATGACCCAAACAACTAAAATAAGACTTAAACTAATGTTTCTGTGAGATGACTCCTGAGGTGACACGTGATGTAATTCCTCCCATCTGTCACTTTGCGCAAAAAACATTCCCTGCCTTGCACCCCAACTACACTTTAAATTGAAAAATGAAACAATATTTTTCATTAAAAATGTTCCACCCAGGAGCTTGTATTTATCATAAAAATGATACGCGAGCGATTTCATCTGTCAGTAGTCGAGTTAAACTGTGTCTCTGTGGCAGTGATGGACCCAGTGAGAGACACGGGGCGTAGAAGAACTAATATTGCTGATAGGGCCTTGTTTCTGTCATCACAATCACCACTCAGTGTCTCCCTGAACACACACACTGGCATAGAGTAAGCTTATTACCCTCCTCTGTTCCACAGACACAGCAACATAGCCTGCTTTTACTATCCCTGAGTGAACTCACTGTAAAACCTGACTGATGTTACTAATATCTTGTCTTAACAGTTCTTGCTTTGAGTTCAGGAAGTTAGGAAGATAAGAAGGTGCAGGTTTGTCAGACAGCAGGTGTTTTTGTATCCCTGGCCTGGTCACACCACAACATGGCATGTCAACATTTTGATAAGCTGAACAACGTGATGCTGTTTGAGTTGTAGGCAGCGTATAAACCTAAAAGGCATGAAACTAATTCTGAAGCACTGTAAACAATGTCAGCAATTTCTTTTGGCAAGTAAACTAAATGATGACATTATCACACTAATGAATGAACGACAATAAGTCCCCCTCTGCATTTCTTTTTGTCTCAACATCTCATCCATGTCGTTCAATTCAACAGTCTACACACAACTTGCCATTATTTCATATATTTTATACATATGAAAGGATGAATACTGTGGGCCTACGTACATTTTATTTTTAGAAGTGATTATATGTACATGTGAGTGAATATTGAATGAGTTTCTATGTTCCATTCATTTTCTCAAAGAGCTGTACGGTCACCATGCAGGTGCGTCACTTCAGCTGCGGGGGAGAGTACCAATGTAAATGGCCGCAGCTCCTGGCGACTAAAGGGGGGAGTTTCTGGGAACAACAACACCAAACACCATCTTTTTGGTTTTCTAGAAATGGGCACTTGCATAATAAGTATTTGTTCATCTGTTCATTTCCCCTTGGATATTTGTTCTAGCGCCGCCACTGTATCCTACTTACTTACGATGTACTTGTACTTGAGTACTGAGGAAACTACAGCAGTAACCGGCTGCTGACAACCTGCTTGACTCTGCATAGCCCTGACGCCCACTGCCTCATAGAGGGCTGTTTGCTTGTTTATTTAATGTTTATTAATATTGAACGTGTCCAAATTGCACCGAATGCGACACAACACATTCTTTGCACCGGCAAGTGTGAAGTAGATGGGATGAACAGTTCTCTATATGCGAAGGACACACAAACACACACAGCACTCAGCAGCAAGTAGCAGGATAAAAATATTAAAATCAGTACCCAGATCTGCAGCATGCACACATACATCAATAAACACTGCAGCAGCATCAAAAGGTCTCCCAGTGTTTCCTCTATGTTGATTGTCAAGTGGCGGTCCGCCACGGTTAGATTTCTCCCGCCACGGTATCAGAAAAAGCCGTCTATCAGCAGTGATTGTTAGAGAGTCGCAGAATAGCGCTTCACAACGCGAGTGGGCACGCGTGCCACTCAGAGAAAAGGGAGAAAGAAAAAAGAGACAGGCGGAGGACCCGGTTGAGATGGCATGTGTGCATCCTTGAGAACTGTAAGTCGTATAGCCTAACTTATATTGTCAGTTCATTTAAGCCTGTATTAGTCTATAGGCTAGTGCTTGCACATTTTTAATTTCACCTTCACCTGCTAGCTAAATTGCACGTGGCTGTTGATTCAATACAATGCCCTTGATATCATATCATGGCATAGTAGGCTAAACCGTGATTATTTCATACATTCATGTCCCAAAACATATTGAGTGAAATTCATTCAACATAATTCCAGCCAAATAACAATTAAAAGTAGGCTATGTTATTTGAACATTTATAACCTAACCTAACTGGTACTTCCTCCGTTTTGGTGTCCGCTGCGGTGCAGTTACAATCAAATTTTTTTCCTCATACTAATGACACATGTAGGCTACGTTTGTTTGTGTGGAAAGCCCTTTGTTATTAAGCAACTGTAGGAAGGCATTCGGAAATGTCAACAGATGAGCGCATCAGTGCATGGGCAAACAAGCGCACGTTAATAAGCTGTTAAAATGTTCAATAGGTTAACCTCTCCTGATCGCTTCGTTTCCGACTGTGATCAGAAAACCAGGGGAGACTCGTTACCTCCAGGGCCGACGTTATAAAATGAATAACCACTAACTCTGCTCCGGTTGCATCTACAACACGTCTGCTTCCTCTTTCTCTATCTCTCTTCTGTCCACTTAGGCTACCACCTTAATGCCCTTAATGCCCACACTTATTACTCAAGACCGCTAGTTACGTTTCTCTGACAGAGACTATGATTATTACTAAGCAACCAAGATGCATCTTCAACCACGCAAAAGATTAAAAACAAAACCGCGAAAATGGCCAAAATAGGTAAAAGTGATTGTATTTTCTTTGCCTTTTGTGTAATGTATATAGCCTAAAAACAATTTTAAATGAAAATACAGACTATTTTAGGAAAAGTCAGGTACCAGCAGGATTGTATTTTTTTTATTTAGCAAAGTTATTACACATATAAATTTCAAAACGGTCAAAATGACCGTCCAGGCCATAGGGGTACCATCTAGCAGCATGTATGCTACTCAGCATTAATGGGCCACCTCTTTCTGAATTCCCCTATAACCGAGCCTTGGAGTTATTTTTCCAGAAGCCAAGAAAAATCAAATGCACACAGCAAGGCGTGGGCACACTGCTAAAAAAAATCCTAGAGGAAACACTGGGTCTCCCTTCTCTTCTATTCTATTCTGTTCTGTTTTCTACTTCAGTGGTGGATATTTACATTTTTAAGACTAAAACTCTGAACTCAGTATTTTACCTTGAGTGCACTCTCTTCCATGCGGTGCCTAGGTCTGTGAGGTTGTGTGATGTGAAAATGAGTCATTTTTAATAACTTTCTGCGTGTAAAAAAAGCCATCAGCAGCATGTGTATCCTGGCTCGTTGTTGCTGTGGCATTGTGAATCTGGCCTCTGATGGCGCAGAAAACCTCCACCACTTCTTTTCTGTGTCTTGGCTGCACGGTGACTAAATGTAAGAGTGCGCTCAGCCCCATCACACACTCACTGTGCTACAGGCCTGTGCTTCTTTTCAATCCTCCCCTAACAAACCCATCTGATAACTGTTTTCCTCAAACTATTGCTATTTATACCATCTCTGCTATTTTTTGCTGAACCCTTTTGTTACGCTAAAGTTCAGCGAGATTAGATGCAGTCCTGTGTGTGTGTTTATGTGTGTGTTTGTGTTTCTGCATCACCATAGTAACAGAGCAATATGCGTGGGTAAAGGCTGCATGTCCTTGTGTCAGGGCTGTTTTTTTTTTTTTTCTCCAGCTTTTACTTCCTGTGTGCAGCGACACACACTGCTGCGGTTTGTACAAGCCGTCGCCCCGCCTGGCCACTGGGCTGCTTAACATATACAGTATACTGTAGATCCACAGCACACAGACCAGCCCTTTGGTTTACAGGTAATTTTGAATGAAGTTGGATTCCTAATAAACTATAAAAACCGCCCTGTAGATTACACTATTCAGAAGAGACTCATATTTGGTATACTCTGGTTGAATAAGTTATTCAAAAATCATTTAATTTCCACCTATGTTTGCATGAAGCAACAAGTTACTTCCTAGCCCAGCCAAATAGCCCCACAACTGAAAAAGAGCCTCAGACTTTGAACAGCAGCTTTGTAGCTTACATGGCTTTGTTCTCCACCTTTTTTTTGTAATTTGCTTCACCAATTTACATTGACAAATGTAAAATGTGGCTTTCTTTCTCCTGGAACAGAATCTGGACGTTCTGGTTTACTTTCAGCTATCTTTCCTGCAAAGTTTAGACACTAAATGGTGGTCCTTATTCTTAAATTACACTGATAACAAAATGCCGTCTGTTCTTGGCTGGTGAACGAGTGTTTACGTTGTGTCTCAATGCCAATGTCTGCTAATCTGTCATTCAAACTCAGAGGCTTATCATAGTCTTAGGCAGCTGGAAACGTCTTTCTACGACAGCTACAGTGTATCTTCTGCTTTTTCCTTGTGTGTTTGATTGCCATGAGAGGAGATCCCGCTGAGCACTGTCTTTGCTCTTTGTGAGTGTGAATGGCCTGTTTTGACTGATAAAACCCAGAGACAGGAGGTAGCTAATGCTTCAAGGCCTTATGGTGTCATATGGCTATGAATAAAACATAGCAGTGTCAAAGCTAACTAGGCCATTTCTTCTTCTCCCAGCTCACAATCAGGGAAGTCTCGCATCACTGGTGGCATGGCTGGCGAACAGTCAGCTGATACCTTTTATACCTGCTGTTGACTGTTTTCATTCATACATTGACTTTTGATTACACATCTGCTACACTGCAACAGTGTTGTCTGCTGTCAGCCACTGAGATGCTGCGACTTCCGGGGACTCTGAACCAGTGATGTATGCAGAATAGAAATGTGGTTAGGGATTTATCTTGCAACCTGTGTTCTGAACACTTTTGATGGACTACGTGGAGCAGAAAGACACAGAAGCGACTGCGCCTTCAGTTGTTGACTGATATTACACAAGATGGTTCAGAGCCGATATGAAGGGGAAACCGTGTGAGGACCACTGCATCCTGTAGCATTCAAACAGACTATGCGTTGTCATGTTAGCAGAGACTCACCCGATTCTTCAGAATGGACGGGCAATCAAAAGCATCAACTACCAGATCAGTAACTGCTGCCGTCGGCTGAACAAGAAAGTGTCTGGAAAGTCCAAGCGGGGCGGTCAGTTTGTTACTGATTTCGCACCTGTGTGTAGGATAACATGCACGGATGAAACTGAATACACAATCTAAAGCTGCATCCGAGGTCGTCTTCTTGAGATCAATGAGAGTATTTTAGAAACACCTACTCTCTTGCTGGAAAAGCCATTCACTGAAGACTACATCGCTGTCATCCTGCCAAAGTTTGAGGAGAGCAAGAGCATAACAGAGAATCTTCTGAGCAGAGAGGAGTTCGAGAGTGTCGTCTCCAAACGTACTGTTGCCCAATCTCAACCATCATGACGAGAGCTCCCTGTTTATGCCTGAAGTCAATACTGTTCTGCCACTCCCACCAGGTTGGGTGAAGACTGAGGACCTTATCCTGGAAAGTGACACTTAACGTGTAGTCACTTTAAAGGGACTATTGCATATAATGCAAGGGGTGCACTGTGACTCTGTGATTATACATTGTTTTTCATTGTTTCAGAATTTGACAAAAGTTTCAAGAAGCACTCGTGTTCAAGTTCTTTGTTTTTTTTCTAATTTGAAAAATTAGAAAATAGGGGAAAGCATGCCAAATTACTTAGAAGTCTTTTTAATCCCCCCAACTAATATTCAGTTTTAATTATTTTTAACAGTGAAAAAAAGAAATGTGGTTAGGACTGACTTTGGTGAATCAGAGAAGCATGAATTGATGTTTTTCTATGTTCCATAAAAGACCCTCATCGTCATTGGATGCTACACTCTATCACTGACTACGTTTACATGCAGCCAATAACCCGTTCAAAACCGGAATATTAGCAATAACCCGGTCGCGCACGGCTCATATTCCGGTTTTTAAAAACCCGAATATGCTACCTGGGTTACCCCTTTTCTAACCCGAAAGTTTGGTCATGTAAATGCGTATTGGCATATCCCCATCAAAAGGAACATTGATTTGTGTTCTGCGCATGTTCTATTCGCAAGGAATCTTGGTCTTTTGAGTAGAGGAACGTCTTGTATGCGCCAGAAAACATAGTTATAATAATAATTATATACTATAATAATATAGTTATATATATGTCAATGCAGAAAACCTGCGCGCAGTATACCGGAAGTAAACAAGAAGTAGACGTAAACATGGCGAGACGCAGCACAGCACCACACTTTTGGAGCGAGGAGGAAACCAATTCCTTTATTAGTGTGGTGAAAACCATGAATATAATGTCTTTTTAATGTCTTTTGTTGACGGCAGAAAGTACCGAGATAGTGAGATTTATAAGAAGGTGACCGAAAAGTTATTGCGTCTTAAGGTTGTCCATAGGCTACGTCCAGACGCTAACCGTGCGTCGCCGTTTACGTCGGGATATTGCCAATTGATTACAAATTCCATGTAGGAGTAACTCTCTCTGCTCACGCATGTAAACGGGTTATTCCGAATGTTTCAGAAACCCGAATAGTGACCTTAACCCGACCATAACCCGAAAATTGACAGCTTGTAAACGTAGTCACTGATCTCATGAATTGACATCATGAGGATCCATCACAGCCCTGAAAAGCGATGCTGTACTATTCCGCCAATGGCAAAGAGAGTCAATTGAGCTGACTTGGGTTTTGATTCCACAATCAAGACTATGAAGTAGAGCTTCGTTCGGGCCCAAAAAATCAAGCCCGACCCTGCCCGAGCCCGTGCACGTTGTGTCCGAGCCCAGCCCGGCCCGACACATTAACTGGAATTATGAGCCCGAGCCCGATTTCAACCCAACACTTTCTTTAATCCGTGGGCCGTTATAACTGACGTTCTCAACTACAATTCAGAGTTGTTTGAAATGCAGAAATCTGTTTAAAATGATCTTAATGAATAATGCAACAGGAGCGAAGCATGTAAACTGCGCTGTTTGTTTATTCAGAATGGAACGGATCGCAAATGGATCTGAATGAAGAAACGTAAAAACTCAATGTATTTCTCTGTGAGGGCTTGCCCGCTTGCCTAGCCTTCAGGGGTAGTCTATGCTTGGAGAACCCCAAAAAACAAAAAAAGAAAGGACGGCGTTCAAGGCTGACTATCATCTTTTCTGCCACGGGGAGCCTGCTTCATGTGTCTCTTCATCATCCACTTCTCCGTTTTATCAGCTGTCATAGGCGAACAGCGTGCCGCACTTAATGCACTCAACAAAGCCGACACATATGTTGTCACTGCCCACGACTTGTGTGATGTGTGCAAGAGGAGGAGACTCCGCGCATGACACATGTTGCATTTTGTAACTGTAGTCCAACTTGTGTAACTTTTTGGACACATTTGTTACGTTGGCCTAAATAGATAATAGTTCTGATTATGGCATAGCTTTCTCCCACCCAATTAGGCTAAAGTAATGATAAAAAAAACACAAATGCTTGATCAAGGGTCCGGCCCGGCCCGGCCCGGCCCGAGGATAGTGGCGGAAAATAACGGCCCGGCCCGAAGTCGGGCCGGGCTCGCGTCGTGCTCGGGCAGAGAATCGAAACTCTACTATGAAGGCAATTTAGAGTGATTGACAATTTCTTAGACTCCAGCTGGTCTAAGAAATTTCCTGGCTTTCAATCTGGCAAATTGGGTATTATGCACATGTCTAATGTAATATAAATCATTTGTTTTTTAAAGGCAGCCAGTCACAAAAACAATGTCCTCGAGGTAAGCAGATTATGCTGTATTTTTCTGCATTAATATCCTATATTTCTCCCAGTATTGATTTGTGTATGACAAGCTAACAGAGTAATTGAGGCATTTAGGGCCAGTGAGTAAAGGCTGTGGGCTGATGTTGAACATCAGACGTGAAGGCCCAGCCTCTGTCCATAAGCCTGCTGCTGGGTAGCCCCTCCATGTGTGTCATTTGAGCCGATGGGCTTGGCACACTTGTCTCCGCTGCTAAGCAGCGCCAAACGGAGCAGAGCCAGCCAAAAAGACCCAAATGAAATAAGAGTTCTTTACATATCCGTGCCTTTTTTTCTATGCTGACAGGAAAGGGCTAATGTAGCTCAGTGTTGTGCTGAGAATGGACAGTAAAAAAGAGAGCCCTTCTATATTAGGGTCTGTGTCGGTCGTTCTTGTGTTCTCAGCATCTGTACCAGCAGAATGATGATGGAGGAGTATCAATGCATCTATGGAGCTCAGTTAAACTTCACAAACCTGTCAAGGGATAACTGTGAAAAGTTTGTACCTGTCATATTCAGTTGGCATTACCCTGAAAGATGATTGATAAAAGAAGCTGAGTTCATCCAGAGTCACTTAAAATGACTGAGGGGAAGAGGGGCATGTGGACAGGCTCTCCAACCATGACTAGTGTTTCAAAGCTTTCCACCATGGAATAACTGTCATTTCGGATCATGATGTGACAAAAGTAGTGAATACCCATTTGAAGGGAGTATGAGCAGGTAGTTACTATATAATTACTTTTGTATTGTCCTTATTATGATGAGTTAAGAACACTCATCTTACATGAAATGTCTGTTCAAAATCCTGAAATTCTCTGGTGTATTGATGAAATTGAGTGGTTGTTTAGATTTAAAATATACAAGTTAGTGACTTTTGTTTCTAAAGCATGGAAAAGAAGACAAGAAGGTTTATTTATTTAATTTATGTTGCTATTCTGGTATCTGGTCCCTACTTGTCTTGTAAGCCCATTTGGGCTGGACATACTTTTCGTGTGTATGGCACAATAATAAAATGATTCATTCAGTCACTATGAACGATAGAAATAAAAATAATTTGGTGATCTTATTGCTGTAATAATTTTAAATGTACTTTGGCTCTGTAACTTCTAATTAATGTTACACAGAAGCAGTACTATGATGATCCTTGCTTGGTAACTGGACTTCACCTTCATATAAAAGCACAATAGTGAGCAGTGTTTCCTCTATGTTGATTGGCAAGTGGCGGTCCGCCATGGTTAGATTTCTTCCGCCACGTTATCAGAAAAAAGCCGTCTATCAGCAGTGATTGTTAGAGAGTCGCAGAATAGCGCGGACACGCGCTTCACAACGTGAGTGGGCAGGCGTATGGAGTTATATTACTATCATAAGTCAAGAGCGCATTATTTCAATTTGAGAGCATTTCTCACTGATATTACGTTCAGATTTCTTGCTCTCACACTGAAATAGTCACTGCTCGTGCTTGGATTTGCTCTGCTTGCACTCAAATTTTCTGCCTGACTGTAACCAAGTTTATATATCCCGCGCCGTTTATAGCTTTATTATAAGTATATGTCAACAATGTGTACAGAATGGTCGACGCACTTTCACCTGCACCCATCAGGAAACGGGAGAAAGCTTTGAAGTGGGACGTATGAAGTTATGTCTACAACTACGAGGGTGAGTAACATAACTTAAGCACCTAGCTAGCTAGCTAGCATATGGCCTAGCTTGATGTCCAGAAACAAATAGATGTTCTTTATTGTAGAAAATGTCGCTCAGGAAGTTATAGACTACAGTTTCCCTCAACTGCAGCTGGGACATTCTAACGCTTAACGTGAAAAAGCTTAACGTGGTTTAATGTACCTAAACAATGATCAATGATTACCAAATTTCTCTCTCATATTGCTCCTCATAACCACTGAAAACTGTCAAAAAAATCGAACCCAAAGTCCAATTATTATGGACGTTATGTGACTGATAACTGATTGATATCTGATTGATCATTGTTTAGGTACATTAAGTTACCACGTTAAGCTTTTTCATGTTAAGTGTTAGAATGTCCCGGCTGCTGTTGAGGGAAACTGTAGTCTATAACTTCCTGAGCGACTGATCGTCCGTTTTTGCCCCCTTTACATAATAAATATGGCTATGAAATAGAACATGAAATACATAAATGAGGCAATACATATATAGGCATTAGTCATTATAGTTCAATAGCCTAAATACATATGTTTTACTTATATTTATTTCCGGGGACTTTTATTTATTCCGTCTATTTATATGCACGTTATATTCAAAGGAAGTTTAGTTATCTCACAGGCTCAGACTAAAAGCAGCAGCAGCAAGCCTGCCTGACATCAGTGCATAGCATATCACTGCAAAGAAAATAAAATATGAATAAATCACGAGCGCGGTAGATTCCCAGGTCAGCTAGAGTGGGTAACGCAGCTCTGCAGACGGACCAGAGTTAGTCAGCACCGGGAGCGAACCGCGGGGACCAAGCTCACAGGGCTGGTAGCTAGCTGCTAGCTAGCTGCAGCAGCTAATATTAGAATATTAGACCTAGCACCGGAGGTCTGATCCCCATGATTTAAAACGAAAATCAAATAACCATTTGTTTTTTAATACCTGTTTATGAAATGAAAATCGAATGAACGAAAAAGTACACGGACCCAGTCTGTTAAGTACAATTTCACCACTAATAAAACAGATCTAGAGATGATATGCTTTATTTGCAACTTAAATGTTATTTTTTTAATTAATACAAAGCAAACTGAGCAGAAAGAACAAGTATTTTGTTTGTTTGTTTCTCTTCTTCTAGGTGTGACTGAAGTACCCCTGTTGAGCTGCATCACAGCTGCACTATGTGCATGGACCTGTGCCAGTCAGCACATTACTCACCTGTGTGCAGAGGACAGGTAGCAGTAGCACAAACCAAGAAGGTTGGCAAGTCTGATAATAATGTAATTGTAAAAAAATAAATAATAATATAATAGTAAAATCATGTTACATACACTTATCGTTTATGTTTCTTGCTTAAATTCACAGGGTGCACAACCAGGCCTGGGAGAGAAAATTACTGATGTCCACAAAACCAAGTCAGAGAAGGTAAGGTAAGATAGTAATGATGTTAAAGCAAGCTATGTACACCTAATATATTACGTGTTGATGTCTATGAATCTGTCTTTAATAGGAGCATACTATACAAAGACAACCGTGGAGAGTTCCTGGATCGGTCTGTCCTCAAAGTGCCAGAGATCTACAAGGACTTCACCCTTTTCTGCAACATCAGCGTATAATCAAAGTGATAAAAGAGAGAACAAATTATTGTTTTCTCTGTTGACATGAATAGGTGCCTGTAATGTCTGCCCATATATTCAATCAATTCAATAAATGTTGATAAGTATCACTGATATTTCTTAAATCATTGTAGTTTTTCAGAGCAATAAGATACAGATTATTAAAACCATGTTCACATTTGCAACAAATTAAAACCCTGATCAAGGCAAATTGTTTTTTCATGTTCCATAAAATTTATAAAAAAAAACGGTACAATTAAATTTACCAGAGCTGACACTTGGTAAATAGCTTTAATTTACCTTGTCAAAACAATGAGTAATTCATAACAAATTGCACAATATTTGACACAAAACCTTAAAAGTGTATGGTTCATACTACGGTGAAGCAGTACAATGTGCCTATAGGATTTACTGTAGCAGGAACATTGATATTGGCAAACAGATGACCCAGGTTCAGGTGAGTTTGTGAGCAGGGTTATGAATAAAGATAAGATAAGCCTAGTGTTCACAAGAGGGATGATTCAGGTATGCAACACAAATTAAGAATAATTCAATTAAATAGGAGGTATGTACAACTAGTAGAAGATAAATTAACTATACAAGAGCAATTAAGGTAAAGTTATGAGGTGGCAAGCTAAAGTATAGTCAATAGCATGGAGTCAAGTCAACAGTGTACACCAG
This sequence comes from Perca fluviatilis, assembly GCF_010015445.1. Lineage (NCBI taxonomy): Eukaryota > Metazoa > Chordata > Actinopteri > Perciformes > Percidae > Perca > Perca fluviatilis. The sequence continues at coordinate 27,549,418 of NC_053132.1, read as the reverse complement.
AATAATATATACTGTGATTAAGTAATGATACTTACTGTTGTCTGTACTAATATAACAACACAAAAAAATAATATAATGTTTGATGCATTATGGAGAACAACCAAGTCCCATATGAACCCAAGAGACTTTAAGTGCAGCTGTTGATGATGTTCACTACAAACAAAACTTGCAGATGGTTGTAGTCTGTAGTCAGCCATACAGGGGTCTATTGGCCATTAATATATATGTCAATGGTTATAACATAGACAGTATATAATACACCAATAGACCCCGTTGCTCTGGACAGAGACCAGTGAAGGCTATTAGAAGCACTTTTCCGGTGATGGCCAGCTTTACTGCGCAGCCTCCAACTGAGAGAATGTGACGTGAGCAACGTGTCTGAAAGTTGTAAGTCTTCTAGTGGCTGCGCTAAGAGAAATCTCAATCATTCCCAATCTTACAGATACGGAGAGTGTAGGTGTATGTAAGGAGATAACATGGGCACAGGCTAATTATTGCTAACTAACATGCTAGTTAACATTAGTAATTAAACCTAAACAGGTCATGTAAGTCGAAACTGCCTGAGAGCTTCTCCTGTACTATACGGTAATTCCTCTACTGTGCGACAGTAAGTCACTTGGTTATGACACAATCGTTAGCCTATTTTTACAAAAACGTCTGCTACGGAGCCATAACGTGAGGTACAAGGTAATGAAGCCTTTTATACATTGTCGTGTTTCTTTGGAACTAAACAACGGACAAATAGAGTCTTCAAACATTTCTGATGTAAAGTTATTCGCAGTCAAGTGACGTAAAAAAACAATGGCGGTCAGTGGAATGCTAACAATGCTAACAATTCGTTTCCGACCGTGATCAGAAAACCAGGGGAGACTCGTTACCTCCAGGGCCGACGTTATAAAATGAATAACCACTAACTCTGCTCCGGTTGCATCTACAACACGTCTGCTTCCTCTTTCTCTATCTCTCTTCTGTCCACTTAGGCTACCACCTTAATGCCCTTAATGCCCACACTTGTTACTCGAGACTGCTAGTTACGTTTCTCTGACAGAGACTATGATTATTACTAATTCAATCAATTCAATTAACCAATAATTATTATTAAAAACAAAACCGCGAAAATGGCCAAAATAGGTAAAAGTGATATTTTCTTTGCCTTTTGTGTAATGTATATAGCCTAAAAACAATTTTAAATGAAAATACAGACTATTTTAGGAAAAGTCAGGTACCAGCAGGATTGTATTTTTTTTATTTAGCAAAGTTATTACACATATACATTTCAAAACAGTCAAAATGACTGTCCAGGCCACAGGGGTACCATCTAGCAGCATGTATGCTACTCAGCATTAATGGGCCACCTCTTTCTGAATTCCCCTATAACCGAGCCTTGGAGTTATTTTTCCAAAAGCCAAGAAAAATCAAATGCACACAGCAAGGCTGCCAACTTTGCCACTGAGGCAAATATGCAATTAGTTTCATTATGAATGGTTTCATACTATAGCCTATTTTGGGTTTTGGTTTCCCCCATTTTGTAGACCTACAGTTCCTCAAAAATACAGTTCAATCAAAACAAAATCAAATAAATAATATATTTGTTTGTGTTGCAGCGAAGTGTCCGTTCCGTTTAATACATAAAAGATTTGGCGGCGGGGCAGGGCGCGGGACTGGGGTTCCGACAGATCTGCCCCCACAGCTAAAAAAAATCCTAGAGGAAACACTGAGTGAGTTATACCCGAGCAGTCTGTGTTTAGAGCAGAGTAGAGCTGAAGATCTTTGCCCGAACCCGACGGGACTCATCTTTTACAAAAGACAAAGGAGCTGTGTGCGTGCGGCGCAGTCTCTTTTTTCTTTCTCTCCCTTTTCCGCCGAGTGGTGCGTGTGCCCGCTCGCGATGTGAAGCGTGTGTCCGCGCCATTCTCCGACACTCTAATGACTGCTGATAGACGGCCTTTTGTACAGTCAGGCTGTAAACGGGTTCGGGCTTTTAAAAAGCTGTCAATCAAAATGTACTTGTCGGGCTCGGGCGAACTCTGTCAGGCTCGGGCCTTTTCGGGCAGTACTTTTAAGGCCCGATTACAGCTCTAGAGCAGAGATCTTCAACAGGGGTTCTGGGACCCCTAGGGGGTGCTCAGAATCAATGCAGGGGGGCCTCCAAAAAAGTTTTTTCAAAAATTAAAAAGTCCTATGTTATGGTTGGGGTCGGCTGGCTCTGAGTCTTTGTTTTTGTTTCCTAGTTCTATTTGACTTCCACTGTCAGTTTCCTCTGTTTGCCTGCCTTGTTCTGTTTCCTGTGTTTTTCCCCTCCTCCCGCTTTCTCCTGCCAGCTGACTGCACACACCTGCTCGTCGTTCCGCAATCACCTCTCCCTGCCAGCCATCTACAATCAAGCCCAGTATATAAACCCCGGATTCACTCATCATCTCTGCTTGATCGTTGCTTCAGCCACCCAGTTATCTCCTCCATTTCGCTCCGCTACCTCCAGTCAGCTGGCTTCACCATACGGTCCCCTCCTCATGGCTCCCTGTTCCGCCCTGCCTCCGCTCCTGTGTTCAGCCACTCCTCTCTTGACTCCCCGGACTCCAGTGCCTCCTCCTCGGCTCCCCTGGCCCCGGTTTCCCCGTGCTCCCCCAGCTCCTTCACCATCCTACCTCCAGCCCCAGAAAACCCTCACTGCTGCCCTCGGCATCCGCCGCCCCACTCCCATCCAGTTTCTATTGCCCAATAAATCTGTTTTGTCGAGCCTTGCTTTTGGGTCCGTTCTGTCTCATCATAACATCCTAAAATGATAAAACATATTATTAGCAAATATAAATCCCCACTGATGATAGGCTAACTGGCCTATAGGTAAGGTAGTCACTAAGATCCACAGATCCAGTTCATCCAGAGGATTCACATTTATAAAATCCTGCCATGTGAATACACAACGTTATTTTATACAATATATATAGTAGGGGGTCCCTGCTCCGTCTCTTTTTCAGTTAAGGGGTCCTTGGCTTAACAAAACATTGAAGAACCCTGGTGTAAAGGTCTGTATGGTTAAACTGTAGCAGCCTGGCGTCATTTCCAGGTGACTTAATAAAGGTTTAACTGAGTGAATGGCCATGTGTAACGGCACTGAGCTAGGGCACAGCACTTCTCGCAGCCTGCAGATTTATCAACACATCAGTCCTGCTCATAGAACAGGTCCTGCTGCCTTCAGATGCTGCATGCATAGTGGAATTGACACAGGCATATCATTTGGAAGTGTTGGGCTAGTCATCCAGGCAGCCGTGCTGTAAGACACTGTAAGCTAGTTTAACTGCTGACTGCAACAAGTGCCAAGTTTGCACCCGCAGATGGAATCACTTCTTCTCCTTGTTGCCCAAATGGAACTAAAACATGACACAACATGACAGCTGGTAGTGCTCTCCTAATGTCATTTGCCCCCCTTTCACCAGAGACTACATGGGAGAGGCCGTCCAGTGCACCTGGGACCCCCAAGACCTCTCTTCGACACAAGAACTCCCTGCCAACAGGTACTACAAATCTATCTCACTCCATCTGAACTCTCTATCACTTCAACGAAGCACCCGCTCATGCACACCATTTCCTGTGACTCATTTTATCTTTAGCCTCAACTGCAGAACTAAGGCTCTCTGTCTTTGTTTTGGCCCATCTCTAAAGGCAGAGGAACAGTCAGGAACAGTTCCACTCAATAAAGTTGGTTAGTTTGCATAACTGGACAATTCCCACTCACTCTAACTCATAGTAGCTAATACATTCATTGAGTTTTAATGGTGCAAGACAATTTTGTAAGTTTGAAACTAGCAGTTACTAAGATTTTAGGAAGGACTTTGCAGACAAAGTTACTCATGGATTTACATATATTGTAACCCAACCCTAGATCTCTGTTTTTGCCCTTTTAGGACAGTTAAGCATTGGCTTGGTTTGACTCTGACTGATAAAGATACGTGAATTGGATCAGTACAGGTTTACAGCCTTATCTACAGACACCAAAAAACTAATTAAATTTATTTCTGTCTCTGTCTTGACATCTCCCTCTTTCTCTTATTTCTCTCCAGTGAATGGATTTCACTCAGGTGGTAGTCCCTTGCATCATGTGGAACATTCACACAGCAGTCTGGTTAGGAAGAGCAGTACAGAGCCACAGGTAAAGCTGTCTGACTATTGTTATTCCTATTCCTGTACAACATGTTGCACACCCACCGCAGTCTAAGACTCTGGCTGAAAAAAGGGGTAAAGTTTCCATTAAACCATATCAGCGTCATACTACTTCCTTTTTTATATCAATGTCATTTCTCAAGCACAGTACACCTTATTTGCATTTGAACTAAAACAGATGATGTCATCAAACTAACAGGATAATCCTGAGAGAGAGAGAGAGAGAGCAAGAGAGAGAGAGAGAGAGAGAGACGTTTTTCTGACAATGTCAAACCAGGTCTGGACATTGTACGGGGTTTCCCTTCCTCACATGAAGCACACAACAGGAGATTGTCCGTGTCAAACATGTTCTCACTCCCTGGAAATCCTCCATTTGGTTAGGCGAGGGGTTGCTCCTGGGTAGAGCGTGCAGGAGGCAAGGCATGACGTCGATTACAGCGTGGTTACAGAGCGGCTTCCTAATTTGGTCAATAACAACCGAGTCTCTTTCCATTCCTTGTCTGAGGATTTCAGCATCAGCCCTTATCAGTCCCTCCAGAAAAACGCGATTATGCGATCGCATAATTCAATGCATAATCAGCCAAAGTCCGCATATTCATGCGGGGGCTGCATTTTTTCAAATATGCTGCACTTTCGCTGCATAAATTGCCGATTTCCGCGCAAAATATGCAGCGCTTGCATGATTTCATAATCCCCGCATTTTCGTTGCAAAAAAGTCACATATATCTTAGCAGAAAGTTGAAAAAATGTTGCGTTTACTTCACACAAGAGCAGCCATTTTCCCCTGTTGCCATGGGAACGTTATGAAGTGACGTAATTATGCGACATGAATATCATCGAAAAGCAGGTGTTGGAGGTTGAATTCAAGGGGGTAAGCTTCGCTTCAGAACTCGAGCCATCTATGGCGCCATTTTGTTGGCATCACCTCCTGTTAGCATTCCGCTGACCGCCATTTTTTTTTTTACGTCACTTGACTGCGAATGTCCGTGCCTTCGTTGGACATCGGTAAAACGTTTTTCCGAGTGAAAACGTCACCATTCACGTAACGTCCTGTGGGAATCAGAGGTGGGAAACTCGGGCTGGATTTTGATACCCGAGTTTCCCAGTTGGTGACGCGTTGTTGACAACTGACGTTTGATGGAGGCGACTTTGGTTCACTGAACATATTTTAATGACAATAAACTGTTTATTGTGGACAAATGCCTCTGCCAAGAAACATACACAGACATAACATGTTTCAAATTATTCATAAATAGGCCTATGTATAAAAAAAACAAACACATTATCCGTGTCTTTTCCCGTTCGTTGTCCTTCAGATAACACAAACACACACCTGGCGATGTGCTGTTTGGATGCTCGCATAAGAAAACAGCAGAAAATCTTTTGTTATTGTGGCCTCCTTTTTTTCACACACCTGATGCTCTCGGCTACGGCCAACAGTTGGTGGCAGTCATGCAAAAAGTTGTTATGCCAAACGCCAATATAACAGAAGAAGAAGAACACGCATCCCGACCAAGGGGGTAAGCTTCGCTTCAGAACTCGAGCCATCTATGGCGCCATTTTGTGGCTACCTGGCCATCACCTCCCGTTAGCATTCCGCTGACCGCCATTTTTTTTTTACGTCACTTGACAGTGAAAAACTTTACATCTGAAGCGTTTAAAGACTCTATTTGTCCGTTGTTTATTTCTAAAGAAACACGGCAATGTATAAAAGGCTCCATTACCTTGTACCTCACGTTATGGCTCCGTAGCAGACGTTTTTGTAAAAATAGGCTAACGATTGTGTCATAACCACGAGACTTACTGTCGCACAGTAGAGGAATTACCGTATAGTACAGGAGAAGCTCGCAGGCAGATTGGACTTACGTTAGCTGTTTAGGTTTAATTACTAATGTTAACTAGCATGTTAGTTAGCAATAATTAGCCTGTGCTTATGTTATCTCCTTACATATACCTACACTCTCCATCTCTGTAAGATTGGGAATGATTGAGATTTCTCTTGGCACAGCTACCAGAAGACTTACAACTTTCAGACACATTGCACACGTAGTAAAGCTGGCCATCACCGGAAAAGTGCTTCTAATAGCCGTCACTGGTCTCCGTCCAGAGCAACGGGGTCTATTGGTCCATTTTATATATGTCAATGGTTGAATTTGACATGTACTTTTGCTGCGTTCATGCCACCTCGGAATAACAGGCCCTGGTTACGTTGTGTTTCCGACTGGCAGCGTTCACATGGTCGGGATGCGTGTTCTTCTTCTGTTATATTGGCGTTTGGCATAACAACTTTTTGCATGACTGCCACCAACGGTTGGCCGTAGCCGAGAGCATCAGGTGTGTGAAAACATGGAGGCCACAATAACAAAAGATTTGCTGCTGTTTTCTTATACGAGCATCCAAACAGCACATCGCCAGGTGTTTGTTTGTGTTATCTGGTGGACAACGAACGGCAAAAGACACGGATAATGTGTTTTTTTTTTTATACATAGGCCTATTTATGAATAATTTGAAACATATTATGTCTGTGTATGTTTCTTGGCAGAGGCATTTGACCACAATAAACAGTTTATTGTCATTAAAATATGTTCAGTGAACCAAACGTCAGTTGTCAACAACGCGTCACCAACTGGGGAACTCGGTTATCAAAATCCAGCCTGAGTTTCCCACCTCTGATTCCCACAGGACCTTACGTGAATGGTGACGTTTTCACTCGGAAAAACGTTTTTCCGATGTCCATGAACGCACGGTTTGAGTCTCTTAAGTTGGTATCAGAAAGCTATCTTAATATCTGATATCTACTCAAATTTCTTTGTTTAAAGGTTCCATGACATGGTGCTCTTTGGATGCTTTTATATAGACCTTAGTGGTCCCCTAATACTGTATCTGAAGTCTCTTTCCCGAAATTCAGCATTGGTGCAGAACTACAGCCACTAGAGCCAGTCCTACAATGAGCTTTCCTTAGTATGTACCATTTCTGTGTCTGAAGCTATTGAGGAGGAGAGTGGGAGTGGCAAGGTGGATGGTGGGGGTGTGGCCTTGACCAACTGCCACTTTTCTCGTTTGAAAGCCATGATGTCTCTCTCTCATGGGTTGGCCAAATTCTCTGGGTGGGCAAAGCAGAGAAAGGGGAGGTAACCTTGCTTGTTATGACCTCATAACAAGCAGATTCCAAAACGGCTCATCTGAGCTTTCATTTTCTCAAAGGCAGAGCAGGATACCCAGGGCTCGGTTTACACCTATCACCATTTCTAGCCACTGGGGGACCATAGACAGGCTGGGGGAACTCATATTAATGTTAAAAAACCTCATAAAGTGAAATTTTCATGCCATGGGACCTTTAAGTGCTCCTGCTGTCTATATTATTAACGATTTTTGAAAGTCTATCTCTTTTGTAGCTTTTATTTCCCTCTGTTTAGGCTATTACTTTTATTTTTACTTTAATATTATATTATTTGTATATATTTTTGTATCTTATTTGTTTACTTATTGCAATGACTGAATATCTGTAAACTATTTTTGGAAATTAAGTTTAAAAAAAGCAGGGTGTTGGGGGAATCACTTTTTCTTCTCTTTTTCATCAAACCGCAGTTTTTGCAAGTTCCCGCATTTTTTGCAAGTTCCCGCATTTTTTGCAAGTTCCCGCATTTTTTGCAAGTTCCCGCATTTTTTGCAAGTTCCCGCAATTTTTGCAAGTTCCCGCAATTTCATCGCATAAAATTGCATAAATATCCCGCATATTCCATCGCATTTTTTAAGAAAACGTGCCGCATAATCAAGGATTTTTGCCCGCAACAATCACAAAAAAACTCTGCGTTTTTCTGGAAGGACTGCCTTATGGTACATGCGTTGTTTTCACGGCAGGGATCGTCCCGCTTCCCAGCATTGCACGCTAGTGGGCTTGCCACCAGTTTCTCTTCACTGACCAATGACAAACAAAGAAAACAGGCTACACCCTCCTACAAATGTGATGGCTGCAGCTGATTGGACGAACGTGTCACGTGAGGCTGGCTGCTCCCAGATTTCAAAACCTACTAACATGGCAGCTTGTTTGGAATACAATCTCTTTTTTAAAAATAGTTCACAATTTTAAGCAAAAATAGGCCATGCAGTTGCAGTCAGCTTTTGAGAGGTGTCAAGCCGAGCCGGCCGCTCCTCATTTGCATGAAGTTGCCTGGATTCAACTTTATGCAAATGAGGAGCGTGCTACTCAACGGCCGTTTTACCTGCGCAGTACCAGAATGCATTACACGGCTGCTCCAAATAGAAATGATTGTGAAGTGTGGAAATCACGCTGACGTGGACACGCACCATTCCTGCGACAGAAGCTCCTGAATCTCGATGTCTAGTTAGACATTTTTGTTGGCGTCTTCCTGTAAACCACTCTTATTTACCCTTGGATGTTCGGTTTTTTACAGGTTTTTGTTGTCCGGTCCAACTGATTTATCATATTTGTACTCTTGGGGTCTCCTAGAATAGGTTTACATGCTTTGATGTTCAAAATCATATTATGTTTCTCATATTGCCCATTGCTGCAGCTCCTCCACCTGAAACACTGTGTCTGAGCTCTTGGCCCGCCTTCCTAAAAAAAAAAACAGTCGGCTTTGATTGGTCAGCTGGCCCACTCTGTTGTGATTGGAGAACCAAATTCTAGTCTCGCATTGCCAGAGAAAAACATACTCTGGTTTATTGGCATTTCTATAGACCAATCACAATCATCTTGGGCGGTGCTAAGCGCCGGACGGAGCCACAGTGCCTCTACAAAATAAGGAAGGAACTTGTTTTGGTGGAACATGTGTACGTTCAAAAGTAGTTTTAGTCGTGCAACAGAAAACTCTGATTGGACAGATAGTCTAGCTAGCTGTCTGGATTTACCCTGCAGAGATTTGAGGAGCAGTTAACCATAGTCCTCATAAATCCACCAGAGTTTAGAATGCCAACACATAGAAAGAGGAAGGGGACAGACATCTGGCTGAAAATGAGGGAAATCCGGCTGAACAATCCCCTAAATGAATCGTTAGACTAACCAAATTTAAACAAGCTGCTGCATCACCAATTGAGGAATTTCAAACTGGAATATGGGCTAACCGTTTTTAGGCAAGAGAGAAAGCTCCATTTTGGGTCAAATGTTGTTTTTTACTAACACAAAAAATTATGTCACACACTAAAAAATGGGAAAAATCCAAAAAGCATTAATTGGGGCTTTTTAAAGTTTTAGTTGATGGAAAGTCATTACATTTTACTCAACTTGTCAAAATTCTCTCTTAATTTTGTCAGCTATTGTTTCATTTTGTCTTAGTATTAGGGCCCTATTTTAACGATCTGAAACACAAGTATCAAACGCCAAACGCAAGTAGCTTTGTGGGCGGATCTCGGGCACTGTTGCTATTATACCGGCGGGATAAATGACTCTTGCGTCCAACGCAAATCTAAAATGGGTTGGTCTGAAGTAGCTACATTACTCATAGGTGTGGTTTGGGCGTAACGTGCAATAAACCACTCAGAGTGTTATCCCACATTCCCTTTAAAAGCATGCGCGCTTGTTCCATGGCAGATTGCTATTATAATGGCGGATTTTCTAGGTGCATGCAGCTCTTCTGTCTCTCCTCTCCCGTGCTGCTGCTGGGGCATTTGGGTTAAGTGGCATCGGCACTTGCAGTTCAACATCACATTTCACAAGTCCTCTAATATTTCCTCATTTATGTCATCAACACATCCATGATTCAAGGAAATGTTGTGTAAAACAAGGTCATATTTTTTCGTTGTATTTACAGTATGTATGGTTTGCAAAAATGGGAACTGCTGGGTCCGTGAGATGAGAGAAGCAAAATCTGTTCCCGGTGTGCACACTCTATATTACGGCCAACCTTAAAACAGCAACTGAATAACGCGTGCTATTTTGCGTGCTATTTTGCAGTTTCAGAAAACAATTCCGCCACTGACCAGGAAAAACCTAGTCTAAAGTCTGGCGGAATAGTTTTCTGAAACTGCAAAATAGCACTAGGGAACGTTTGCGCCAGAACACGCCTCCTCTTTTTGCTGAACTGCCCCTGGGAGTGCAAGTTCATTCCCTAATTTACCGACGTGAGACTGTGGAGGGAAAAGTCCGCCGTGCGTCGGGTGCAAAATAGGAATGATACATGCGTCAGTGTACAAAGTAAATTGCGCTGGGTGCAAGATCGGGCCCAGAGTGTCAGATGTCCTTTATTAGTCATCCCATTATATTGAACATTTTAATTAATATAATCTCGCCAACCAAACCACAAACAGGATTGGGGACAAAGCACAGCCCTGGCAGAGGCCAACCCCCACCTTTAAGTCCGACTCACTGCCGAGAACCCAGACACAGCTCTAGCTTTGGATGTGCAGGGATTAGATATCCCCAAGAAGGGACCCCTGGTCTCCATTCAGGGTCTCCAAGAACTCTGAGGTGGTGTCAAAGTATTCTACCCCCCCCAACCACAACCCGTAACCGTAGGGAGGCGACTAGGGATAGACCAATTATCGGCAGTTTTAGGTAGTTTGCAGATTATCTGTGTCAGTGTTTTATTTGCCTGATAACCAATAAAGTTAATAATTAAAAAGTGTTCTACTTTGGCTCGGCTAGCTCTGAGTCTGTCCATCTGCTTTGGTTTCACTCACCACTGTATCTGACTTCACTAGCAAGAACCACACCACAACAATATATAACTTAAAGATTTAATGAATGCTTGATTATAGAATGTTAAGAACATAGGAACAGATTTGGATGGTGGGTGAGATTGAAAAGAGATGTCGTGTGGTTGGTTGGTCCGGGAGGATGTACTGGAGACCGGGTGGAGTGACACAGTTTGGGGGTTCCGTCTAAGGTGCCATCACCCGAGCTGATTGCAAACCACCTCTGACTGTCTTTTACTGGGTATTATGTTCTCATAGTTTCTCATTTATTAATTAATAGCATTTAAACAAAGTTTTGTGTTGGAGTTTTTAACATTCCAAAATTTATAAATAATAATACATTTTTACTTAAAGATTTTCATTTTCACTGTAAATGAATATCGGTTCCAAATATCAGTATTAGGCTTCATTAACTACTAATAATTGGTATCGGCCCTGAAAAAACAGTATCGCTCGATAACCTAGAGGCGACGCTCTCGTCCACCGGGGTAAACTCTGATGTAGCGTTGCTCAGCCGGGGACTTGTGAGTATCCCCACACCCGCCTCACAGCCTGGGCAACTCCAGAGAAGAAAGGAGTCCAACAGCTATCCAGGAGTATGGTTACACAACCAAGACTGTGAGTAGAAGTGAGCCCCACTAGTGCTAACTGGTAGAGCGCCACCTCCAGCATAAGTTTCAACTCCTTTCCCCACAGAGTGGTGACGTTCCACGTCCTCAGAGCCAGCATCTGCTGCCCAGGTCTGGGCTGTCGAGGCCCCTGACCTTCAGGGGCAACACAGCAGCGCACCCGACCCGGTGTTACAGGCTGGGCTCCTTGACAAGCCCGGCCCCACCGGGTTGCTGATTTACTAAAATGCCAGGAAAATGCAATTCAGGGTTATACGCAAGCTTCAAATTACTCCGGTGAAATGTACTGTGCTTTCAAAGTACTGTAGTAAGGGTAAAATTACTGAAGGGTCATATTTCCACTGTATTTTTTAATGAGCTATTATTAATGACTTCTGGGTCAACGTGTGTAAAGAAATTGACACTGTATTCAAGAAAAAAAGAAGAAAAAGAATGTCGCTCAAAGCTATTTTTTGCATTCTTGAAATACAATCAATAGCAACAGCTGGCCATAAGACTAAAAACAAGGCATGTAGTAATTTAATCCATTGTAAAACAAATAGGGAGTAGTGCAGCTTTAGCATCTTAACACAGCCTGTCTTTGATAATAATGATGTATGACGTAGTCTTCCACATTTCACATCTCTCTCTTTAGGTCTCTCATCATTAAGGGAGAGGCTGATGGCAGTTAGAGCAGATTAATCCCTCCTACACTATCTGCTCCCTTGGTCATAATTAACCAGGCAGTCAGGGTGCAGTTATACAGGATCCACCCACAACATATCCACTCTGTCTCCTCATTTCTCTCCTTTGCTGCCTCTTACACTTGTGCACACACACACATTATTCGAAAAAAAATAAACTGTATATATATTATACATGTACATTTACATGTACATATACATTTGTTTTTCTCATTTTTTTTTTTATCTCTGTCCCCTCCATTCACTCTGTTGGTTTACTATGACTCTATTCTAAGCTTAAGAGTTAAAACTCACACATGCATACATCCACTCTCGCACACAAAGAGAAAGCCATGCTTTGCTCTGCAAAACTATCCTCCCTACTCACACACACACACACACACACACATACACACCAGCAGCAGCAGCAGCAGAGAGAGAACCAGACAGACGTAACAGCACTCACCAGAAAACAACTGTGTTTGTGTGCGTGTGAGTGACAGTGTGTGTATGTGGAGCAGTCATGTCTGACACGGAGGATGGAGATTTTGATGGAGCGTCCTTCTTCTCTCCGCAGAGCCCGGGATCAACGTCACCCAGGAAACACAACAAGGAGACCACGGTCACGGTGAGTGGGACAACTAACGGGAACTCTTACCTAACCGGCTCTCTACCGGTTTGAAAGGGAAAATGCTGTTTCGTCAAGTCAGATTGGCCATGGGACTAATTTAGTTTGATGTTTGCTGCATCAGTTGTTTGTATAACATAAATGAATACACATATTTAACACACTGGGACAATAACTATAGCTTGACCTGGAAATGAAATTTTCCTCTTCAGAGTTTACTATCCATTTGAAGTGTTTTCATTTGCTAGCCTTAAATAATCTTTATAGATTTAAAAAATAAATAAAAATACATCCTATAAGACTGAGGCTTAAGTTACAGGACACGTCCCAGGCAAAAAGTCATGGAGAAGTATTTGTGTGATGCAGTTTAGCTAGGTAGGGTGTTGGGTGTAAATCACAGAGTGTGGTCTAGACTTGCTCTTAGCAGTGTACTGTTGTGATTGGACACTGCCATGCCTTGTTACAAGTGTTAATCTAAGATTGGACATTCACCGTTTGGGGGAGGGGTTTAATGGATGGTGAACTGGTCGAGGTTACGGAAGGTCAGAAAGAAAGTGCCAGTGTGTGCGTGTGAATGCAAACAAACTAAGCCCTTCATTGGAGGCTGTTGGAAGTAGCCTTGCCCTCATCTCCACCAAAGGAAGCGGTGTAAGTTAAAGCCCTTCTAGCAGGACCTCAGCAGTGATAAAATAAAAAGCTTTCCCTCAAACTAATTATAAGATTCTTAAGCCAAGATAAAGTTGAATTACAGGCCTTTTAATTCTTCTTCCTGTAATTCAATCTGAATATTAGCTCTGGAAAAGTCGTCAGCAGAATCATACATATTTGTTGATTTTCTGTGGCTTTACCGTTAGACAAGGGTGCTCTCTGGTGCCACAAAAGTTTTTGAACTAAAAGCTATTGAATAAAAAGTGCATCCTCGCTGCAGGCTGTTTACCTTCTGAGGTTAATTGGAATGAATGTGAGAGAAGACAAAGCTCACTTTGTTTGTCTTGGAGTCTTCACTAAAACTGGTGTCAGTATCATTATTGTGAAAATATAGCTTTTGATTCTTTTCTTTCCTTTTTTTGTTTCTTCCTTTCCTTTCTTCCTTTCCTTGTCATGACCAATTGAATTGGCAGCTGAAGAATCTGAGCACCAAGATAATTAAAGGCAATCTTTTGGGAATCCATTTTGCTGATTGCTGTGAACCAAAGTAGAAGTTCAGAGTGGTGTGGTAGAGAGCTGAACCATAAACCCCAAAAAGCTGAGAATCAGTGAACCAAGTGTCCCCAAGGACTGGCCAGATAGAGAGAAGTGAATCGACGATTCTGGGTCGATTGGAAATGTCTTCCTTACTTGAATGTGTTGTCGGAGCTGCCGAGATGAGAGTGTTGCCAAAGCAACAACTGCAGAATACCTTGAATACCAAAGCTGAAGTGTCTGTTTGTGTGTGTGTGTGTTTGTGTGTGTGTGTGTGTGTGTGTGTGTGTGTGTGCTGTATCAAAGCAAAGTTGTCATGATACTTTAAAGTGCCCCATTAAATCTCTCTCTCTCTTCTCTGCCCCTCTCTCTTTCTCTCTCTCCCTTCCTCTCCTCTCCCCTTCTCTATCTATCTATTCTCTCTCTCAGATTAACTGTGTGACGTTCCCGACTCCTGCATGCATGCCGGAGCAACAGCTGCTGAAACCAAACGAATGGAGCTACTGTGACTTCTTCTGGGTAAATTCACCTCAGCATTTACGAGGCTGTAAATTTGATGTGAAACTGGTTGTGGTTTTTCTGAGGGTTAGATCAAGACCAGCAATTGTAACACTTCTCAGGGAACTCGTTGTCTAGTCTGTCTTAACGGATGTACATTGCTGGGGTAAAGCCTGACGCACCGCATGTTCCTCCCATTCCGCTATCTCTGCTATCTATTTTGTGGGGGCTAAGCTCCGCCCAGGATGGTTTGGATTGGTTTAAAGAAATACAAACAAACAAGAGCGCTTTTACCTGTCCCAGCAAAGATTAGCCGTGTACAGTAGACCATCTACTCCAGCACTGTGTCAGTACTGAAATTCAATTCAATCTTATTTATGTCTATATTGTTTGCATAGATGCAAACAATATAAGCTAGAAATACTTCCTAGCTTCCTTTAAACACAGGAATTTAAGGAGTGGACACCAGAGCCAGGAGAGTCACTCACTCTCAAACCTCCTGCTTTGGGACTCAGATGATGCGAGTTTCTGTCTGTTCACATTCTCTTAAATAACCAGTGTGCTGTTCCCTTTCTGCTTTAAATCAGATCAGATTGTTTTAACATCATGGAAACAAGAAACCCATTTTTGGGATTAGAGAAATTTGGTAAGCAAAGCTTGAATTGTGAGGATAATTTCAGGATAAACCTGATTTCCTGGCCTGCATAACCCGGTTTCTAATGGGTGCATGAACATGGAAGATTTCAGACAGAAAAAGTGCTGGGACAGCAGTGAACAGAGCTGAAATGAAAGATTATTACTTAAAGGTGCTCTAAGCGATGTTGGGTGACGTTACTTCTTGTTGACGTTCAAAGTATTTTCAAACAAAACGAAGACTAGCTCGCTCCTCCCTCCTCCTCATCCCGTTCCCTCCCTTCTGTGCTTCAGTGCACTAACACCCCCCCCCCCTGAACACTGTGTATGTTTGCATGGTGCACTTTGTTTTTGTTTATGTGTGTGGACCCTAGGCTGTCTACAGAGACCGTGTTTTTTTACGGTGTGTTTAGGGGACCGGCAGCTCGCGGATAGTGAGGAGATGTTTGCCGTTTGCTGTATGTGACCAAAAATGTTGTTGCCTAAAAAACGCGTGACAACGCTTAGAGTACCTTTAATAATAATAATAATAATAATAATAATACATTTATTTGTAGAGCAACTTTCATTGTTAAAATCAATCCGTGGATGCACTGATGAGTAGTGGCGAGTAGAGAGATTTTGTAATCAATCCTGTATGAGACAGGAAGCCAGTGGAGGGAGTGAAGGATGAGTGTGGTGTGGTCATATTTACCTGCCTTTATAAGGATCAGGGCTGCCCTGTTTTGGATGTTTCGTGATTTTTGAAGGCTCTTGCTAGGAGTCCAACCAACTAACACTTGTAGTGTTTCCTCCTTGCATTCCAAATGATTTAATTCAAACTTTAACCGGTCCTGACACAAAGTTGATTCTAGGATTCTACATGGGTTGTTGTTGTTCACAGGTAAACAGTACAATTTAGGTATACAGTATATGCGCTGAATGAGTTCATATTTCAGTCTACTTGGGGCATTGGAGCAAATTCAAAACATAAAAATGACTGTGAAAGTTGTTATGGCTAACGTTAGAAAAGAATTTCCAGACACTGAGTATTAATAATTCATTTATGTCGCATTTCTGTCACCACCAACTTCTGGTCTCTTTAGCTACTAAAAGGTCTTGGCCTGGGAAGGGTTATCGAAGGGGTTAGGGTAAGGGGTTAGGGTTAGTAGTGTACAGTGTTGTATTAGCAGGCCTGCTGCTGCTGGACCACCTTCATTTAGTTTGAAGCCAAAACTACAAGCTGAAAGAAGCTAAAACCCTGCAGACCTCTCATATTACACAAATTCATTTATCCACTGTTGACATAAAATAATGATTGGTGCAGCTTTAAAAAATAAGGTCAGATGTAGGGTAAATCTGATTACTGACTTGTTGTATGTAGTTGGATGGATTTGGTTTAGAATCTGGTTTATAATCAGCAAAATGTCTGTTTAAGGCTGTGTTCAGACTGCCTGCGTCGAACGTCTGAATATTCGTTTGATTGACCTTCTCCCCGCCGCATCACCCTGTGGAAATTCACTGGATCACTTTTTTTTGGTGTGAATGCCCACTAACTGCATGACTTCTCTCCCAGAATGCAACAGGCGGTTGATTTGGTCAAGGTGTGATGTTCTCTTGTTCGTTGCTAAGTGTTTGTTTGTTCAATGTGTTTCTCATGTGCTTGCTGTGTTTAACTCATAGACCGATAAGAAGGATCCCCAGGGCAACGGCTGCGTCACAGGATTTGAGGTTTTGCTGCAGAAACAGCTGAAGGGGAAACAAATGCAGAAAGAGATGGCAGAGTTCATACGAGAAAGGTATTAGCAGTCATCTCCCCTTTTCCTTTTTTCACACTTCAGCCTCAGGTTGCCATGAAAACCGTACAGTTGTCATTAAAACAAACAGTTTCCCCTTTCTGTGCTCATTCATGCTCATCACTGTGTTGCACAACACAGGAAACACACATGGAAGCAGTCAGATTGCGTAAAGGCTTTGTGGTAATGAAACTCTCTGCTTCCCTTTCAGGATAAAGATAGAAGAGGAGTACGCCAAGAACCTCTCCAAGCTCTCCCAGAACCCTCTGGCGAACCAGGAAGAAGGGTGAGTGAAGGAGAAGGACAGTAGCCTCTCACACACATGGTCGGATTGACAGATGTGTCAATCAGATGTGAAAAAAATTTAAAAAACTACACATCAACTATGCAGCTGTTTGGAGATGAGGAGGCTGTAAATTCTGCGTTTTAAGGCTTCTTCCTTCACAGTATAGTGTGTAATATGAACGTGATACTTTATTGCACCGTAAAGGGCATATTTCAGCCGTGAGGCTGTGGAGGATCAGTATCAGATGATTGACAATCTGGAAAAATATATAAATGGCTGAAAAGAAACAAATTTATCAAGAACAAATTTCAAACATCCACTGGTTCCAGAGTTCTGCCATTCTATGTTTTATATCATTGCATGTTGAATGTTTTGACTGTTGTTTGGTCAAATATGACATTTTGAGCTGTGGGAAGCTTGAGATGTCTATTTTTCTTTTCTTTTTTTGACATTTTATCAACGAAACACTTCATCTGGAAATACAGTGAAAGATTGATCAGTCCTAGAAAGCAGCAGACGTTTCAGCAGATGTAGCTGCTACTTTCCATTTAAAGGGGCCGTGTGCAGCCTGTGCACGTGACAGTTACAGGATCATGATGAAACATAGTCATAAAGAGTCATAAAGTTAGCAAACTGCCAAATAATGTCAGACAGACACAGCGCTCAAAGTGAAAAATTGATTTACTGATGTTCCCAACATAAATGTATTCAAAATTATAATATAATATTTAAAGAAAAGTCTTCAGCAATTCCAGCTGTGGCAGTAGCTCAGTCTGTATGGGACTTTGCTTGGGAACCAGAGCGTTGCTGGTTCAAGTCCCCCTACTGACCAACTACCCACTGCAAAATAGCCTGTGAGTGTGTTGAACTGAGCAAGAGTGCCATGTAGTGCTCATGTATTCAACTTTTCCTTTATAAGAGGAAGAATTTCTTATTTCCTCTATTAGAAGTTTCATAATCAAGCTCTAAGGTCTGTTCTGAGGGATTTTGGTTGGTGGAAATAGAGGCTTATGTTGCATATTTGGTCAGGAAGACAGCTCTTCGGTGAGCTATCCAGTCAACTAGCCAACCAGGAGGGGCAGTGGTGGCCTAAAGGTTAAAGAAGCGAGCTTGTGAGGAGGTCGCCGGTTCAATCCCCAGACCAACAGGATAAAATCTGGGTGGGGAAAGTGAAAAGAGCAGCGCTTGTCCCTCCCTCATTACCACCACTGAGTTGCTCTTGAGCAAGGCCCTTAACCCCAACCGCTCCAGTGGAGCTACTCAGTGGAGCTGCTCAGTGGCCAGCTCTGTGGTTGTACTGGGCAGCTTCCAGGTATGAATGTGAACTGTGTGAATGTGACACGTCGTTGTTGCAAATGAGAATTTGTTCTCAATCGACTTACCTGGATAAATAAAGGTTAAATAAAAAATAAAAAACATGGTGGTGTGAGTCTGGGTCAGTGATACTGGGAAACAGTACAGCTTCCTGTAAATCACTGATGCTTTGATCTCTGTCCTGCAGCATTCTTCACATATTCACAGAGAGCACAGAAGCTGAGGCTGGGCAATGAGATTTGAGTTGAGGAATCAGACATTGAGTTGTGTGTGTTGAGGCTTTTAGGGGAACCTTGCAGCGAGACAGAATTTGCTACTACTCCTGTTTCCTGCAGTGTGACAGCAGAGGGGACATCATGCTGAGGACAAGTCTTTGTCTGATTCTCCGAGGGGATGCAGGAACGTGGACAGTAAGCTAACAGGCAGCTGAGAAGGGGCCCGGCCAACTGAAGACACCCACTAAGAGAAGAAGCTGTGATTCGGCATCGTCATTTAACTTGTCTTTATTAAGAGATTCCACAAGGACGCAGGGAGAGTGTGTAGCAACGAGACAGAATCACTGCAGCGTCACAAGCTGCAACATAACCTTCAAAAAGAACAAGAGGCCAAGTGATATATTCAAGTTATCTGCGATGCATACATGGATGAATATGTGTTTCAGAATAGATATAATAGTTTAGGGTGAGTGGGAAAATTCTAATGACACTACCTTATCAAACAGACCTTATGCCTGCGTATGGTGGCTGGTTAGCTAATGTTAGCTAACAGAAAGTTAGTTTGCTAACTTTAGCTGACTCTTCTGAACTTGGGCTACTGTGGTGCTAGTTACTGATTTCAGAAAAAGTTGCATAGGCTCACTTTGACCTTATAGAAATGATTAGTTGATACACTTTATTTCCCTTTCTAAACATTTATATCAGACCAAAACGTGGTGCAAGCCATGGTGCAAGCCATGTTTAGCTGCCCCCCCCCCCAGCACTGTTTACATATATATACAATAAGCCCTCTTGGTTTTAGCATGGTGATAGAGACTCAAGTGGGATGGAGTTATCCCATATAGAATCCAGATTATGCCACCCAGCTCAGTCTGCCCACACCCAGAAAAGTGCGACACAATCCTTCCATTCTTCTCTGTTGTCAGACAGGACAATCACTGTTTTGTTGCTCAGTTCCTAGCATCCGACCGGCCTAGCCCAGAACCAGCCGTCTATTTATTCCTGAATTTACCATTTGTTTGGTAGAGATGTGGCCGTGAGGCATGTGACCACTTTTAATGCTACCAGTCATGCTCTGTGTCACTTCTGTTGGATGGAGGGACTGCATGGTGGGAGTTACAGTATTTTGTAGTCAAGCGATTGTCTGTCCCTTGGGACTGTGAGACTGTAGCGACATGACGGATGTCATTTACTCTGTTAATAGCAGTTAGAGTGGTGCAAGATCTTGGAGTCATGGGAAGTGAACGAAGGCTTAAATTTCCTCTAGCTCCTATGTTTTAAGTTCCTGTACCTGTATGAGCTGTCTCGAGTTAACCACATAATAGTTATAATAATTCACGTGATTCAAAGAATCTAATTGAAAATGTTTTATAAGGAAGATCCATTCACCATGTGTTAGACCCCAGGGATACACACAGTGTTTTGGTGAGTAACACTGACTGTAAACAGAAAACTCCACTTTAAGTTTCTGTAGGCGCACTCTTGTGTTTGTTTCTGCTCAGGCTTACAACTCTCTTCATTCCAACCAAACCACTGTCTCCTGCGTAAAACATACACCACAACTTCCAGGCTTTCATTCTTATATGAATGCATATGCAGGTCTCTCATCTGGCTGTCCCATGACTAAATCTGACTATACAAGTAGAACCATATTGGCCTGGATAACCGGCCCGGTTTGATGTATTGTAAAATAAAAGGTAATCATCAACCATAGGATGTTTAAAAACTTGTTAAAATCTTTTAGACCTATTTGGATGTCGTAGCGTTGCAGGTGACTTTACTCCGACAGTGTCAGGAATGTTTCGGTATGTCTCCATTCAGTCTTGGACCTGAACCCTGGTGACTAAACCCTGTCTGCAGTCTTTTCTTCTCTCAGCTAATTATGAATCATTCAATTTCTCCAAATCAAAACACACGTGTGACCTATTTAAAAGACAAGTTATGTTAAATTATTATGCAATGTGCTTCTGCTAACTTCATTTTAACGCTTATCTACAAAACAATACAAGCCTTCTCAGTGTTACTGCCCCCATCTGTGTTCAAAGCTGAAAGCCATATCTCATGTCCCATACATCCTAATCATCTGCTGGACTGCTCTCCAGATTTATTGGCTACTTTAGTATCCGTAAACCTTTGCACCAGCTCTGCTGCTGAACCCTGTGTGTGTGTGTGTGTGTGTGTGTGTGTGTGTGTGTGTGTGTGTGTGTGTGTGTGTGTGTGTGTGTGTGTGTGTGTGTGTGTGTATTAAACAGCCTGTGTCCTATCTGTCCTCAGGACTCTGGGGGAGGCCTGGGCCCAGTTGAAGAAGAGTCTGGCAGACGAAGCTGAGGTTCACCTAAAGTTCTCCTCAAAGGTAATTCCTCCAACTCTTCTCCACCTTTAATCAGCTGCTTGATGCCCAAACCCAGGGTCTGGTGCTGCTGGAGCTTTCTTCTCGTTAAAGCAGAGTTTCCCCTGTTGCTCCTGGGACTCTCTGTGACTTATAGAGTTTGGTCTGTTTGTTGTATTCTGGCTGTCGTCACATGACTGTTCAACTGAATGTGATCAGCTGAGGAGCCTTCTTTATTTCAGCATCAGGGGGTCAGACCAATAAGCTCATACTGGTGCTGTTTTTGCCAAAGAATGCAAAGTTTTGGTCTACAATTGCCAAAACAGTACAAAAGCAGACCTGTCTGTTGGGGACACTCAGCCCGCGAGCCAATGGGAAGAGCGTAGCATCTCTGTCTCCAGAGTGAAGTGTGGATGTATTTATTTTGTTATTATTTAAAACTAGATAAGTATAACACTGACAAGATTTGATATTAGAGAGCAAAGCATGCATGATTTTGATAAAGACCTGGACCCTGATAGCCATGGGTTGAATGAAACAGGTGACACCTCTAAATATTATACTGACTATGAATTTAATTTAAATGTTAATTTAAGGGACAGTCTGTCGCTTGTTCATTTCAACATCAGAAGTCTTTATGCAAATTTCAACAAAATGAAGGACTATATCACTACATTTACAAGTCGATTCAATATAATAGCACTTTCTGAAACATGGATTAGTAATGAAAAGGGAGTAGACTTTGAACTAGACGGATACAAGTTATATTACGTAAATAGATCAGAAAAAAGAGGAGGAGGTGTGGCTTTGTATGTTGACAGTCATTTGAAATGCAAACTTGTTGAAAAAATGTCTATTGCAATCGAGGGAATCTTTGAATGTGTAGCTGTTGAAATTGATATGGGAAAAAACAGGAATGTGATTGTTGCTTGCATTTATAGAGCTCAAGGATCCAAAATAGATGTTTTTCAGGACAAATTTGAGCAATTACTTGATACACAGAATAACCAGAAAACACTTTTAATAAGTGGTGATTTCAATATTGATTTTCTTAATCAATCTAAATGTAAGTTTAC
Organism: Perca fluviatilis; assembly: GCF_010015445.1. Taxonomy (NCBI): domain Eukaryota; kingdom Metazoa; phylum Chordata; class Actinopteri; order Perciformes; family Percidae; genus Perca; species Perca fluviatilis. The sequence goes on along the minus strand of NC_053132.1, from coordinate 27,527,379 downwards.
TTCAGATTTCTTAGATGCATTGCATACAAGATCTCTTTTTTCTTTAATTAGACAGCCTAGCAGAATTACTAGCTCGTGTGCCACATTAATTGATAATATTGTCACCTATGATGTTCAAAAAATTGCTCAAAGTGGATTATTGATAAATGACTTAAGCGATCATTTGCCTGTTTTTACCATATGTGATATGCAACCTGAGACATACAAGAGCTCACATCAGCCTTCATATTTTAGAGTAAGAACCGAGAAAACAATAAATGACTTCAGGAGTGAGCTTTCACAACAGAACTGGTCAGGTGTTTATGTGACCGATGTGAATATAGCATATGAAACTTTTTTAAATATGTATATATCTAGTTATGGTAAATGTTGCCCACTAAAGCTGTCAAAGAAATCCCATAAAAATGATAAACCTTGGATGACATTAGGATTAATTAAAGCATGTAAAAAGAAAAACAGATTGTATAAAGACTTTGTAAAAAGTGGGACACCTAATTGTGAAGCCAAATATAAAGCATACAAAAATAAATTGACGACAATTTTAAGAAAAACCAAAAGGGATTATTACAATAAACAATTGAAAGATAAAAAAGGTAATATGAAAACAACATGGAAAATATTAAATAATATAATAAAACCAAACTCACAACATATTAAGTTTCCTGAATATTTTGTGTACAATGAAACTGTTATGAACAATAGCATAGATGTGGCCAATGAATTTAACTCATTTTTTATTAATATTGGGGAGAACATTGCCAAATCAATTGATATATCTAACCAAAGGCAAAATACTACCTGTAGAATGGAAAGTAGAATAATGCAGTCCATGTTCCTGGGTGAGGTTAAGGAAAATGAAATTGTGTCTATTGTTAGCAAATGTGAAAATAAAACATCTACTGATAGTGATGGACTGGACATGACCATTGTAAAAAGGACCATTGACTGCATTATTAATCCTCTGACTTTTATACTTAATTTGTCTATACATTCGGGTGTTTTTCCTGAGAAAATGAAGGTCACCAAAGTTTTTCCACTTTTCAAAAAGGGAGATGTACATCACTTTAATAATTATAGACCAGTGTCATTGCTCTCTCAGTTTTCTAAAATCCTCGAAAAGTGGTTTTCTCAAAAACTAAATATTTTTTTAGAAAAACATAAATTAATTACTGAAAAACAATATGGCTTTAGAGCAAAAAGATCAACAGCTTTGGCATTAATTGAACTCACAGAAAAAATTACATCTGCAACTGAGAATAAGCAACACACAGTGGGGGTCTTCATCGACTTAAGCAAAGCATTTGACACCATAAATCATAGTCTGTTATTGTCAAAATCATACAATTATGGCATTAGGGGTCTAGCTCATAAATGGCTCAAAAGTTATCTCAGCAATCGACAACAGTTTGTTCAAATTAATGGTCAAAAATCTGAGTTAAAAGAAATAATATGTGGAGTACCACAAGGGTCTGTTTTAGGCCCATTACTTTTTATTTTGTTCATTAATGACCTCTGCGAAGTGTCTAAGGTAGTACAGTTTTTGATGTTTGCCGATGATACCAACATTTTTTATTCTGGAAATAATCTGTCAGAAATTATAGAAAAGATAAATTCAGAAATGGGAAAAATTCAGAAATGGTTTGACAAAAATAAATTATGTTTAAATTGGGAAAAAACAAAATACATGATTTTTGGTAATTGTAAAAAGAATGAAAATGTAAGAATAGCAATTGAAGGAATTGATATTGAAAGAGTTAATGAGATAAAGTTTTTAGGTGTTATTTTGGACGATAAATTGAATTGGAAAGAACACATAGTTTATATTAAGAGTAAAGTTTGTAAAAGCATTGGGGTTTTGTATAAAGTTAAAGATGTTTTAGATTATTCAACGTTGCTTATGTTGTACAATTCCCTAATACTCCCATATTTTGGATACTGCATAGAAGTTTGGGGTAATACATACCCTACTAACACAAAACCTCTGTTTTTGTTACAGAAAAAAACATTAAGGATTATCAATAAAACAGGCTACAGAGAACACACTAATAGTTTATTTATAAAATCTGGACTTCTAAAATTCAAAGACTTGGTTGATTTGAAGATTTTGATTTTTATGTGGAAAGCTAAGCAAAGAGTTTTGCCTATGGTTTTACAAAATGTATTTACTCCTGTATCAGAGGAAGATGGCCATAGAAGGCAATATCATTTTAAAACTCTTTTCGCACGTACTACACAAAAACAGAGGTGTTTGTCCATATATGGAGTTAAACTGTGGAACACATTGGACTATGAACTGAAGTGCTGCGATACTGTTTGTAAATTTAAGAATTTGTATAAGAAAAAAATACAGGAATGTTACAAGAAAAAAGATGACTAATATGCTTAAAATGATGATAATTACATGTAAAGATAGGTAGTACTGATAATTTTTGGTGTTTGGGGTGAGGATTGGGGTTGATCCACTCTTGAAGTAGCTGTTTTGTTTTTTTTGTTTTTGTTTTGTTTTTTGTTTTTTTGTTTTGTTTTGTTTTTTTGATGTGCACAAATAAGTGACAGGTACCATAAGATTTTTTCTTCTTCCTGTTCCTTTTTTTTTCATTCATGCATGTTATGAATGAATGAATGAATAAAGTTAGTTTATTTAGAGAATTGGATATTGTGTTTCAACATGCCGCCACATTTATTCCAATAAAAGCTGCTCCCCAGAGACAATTGGGTAAAAGTTTTTAAGGCTTTCACATTATTGGGCCTTTTTGGCAATTGTATTGGACCTATGGTTCAAATTGTGTTTGTGACACAAACAGATATTCATTGTTTTACAGAATTTTTGACAGCAGAAAAAAGTGTGCAATGTCACGTGACATGCAATTTCAACTGTGGCCACTACTTTACAATAGCCTCACATCATTGCCTTAGTCCGGGCCTTGGAGGCAAGCGTCCCTTCCTTTGCTGTTTTTTTTATTAACCTTCTTTAGCTTAACCTTCTCAGTGGCTCCTATGCCACTCAGCACCCAGCGAGCCCACTTAGAGCTCACCCCCCTCACTCAGTGCCTCCTACGCCACTCAGTGCCCAGCCCCCCCACTCGGCGCCCTGCCCGCCCACTCAGTGCCCCCCTTCACTCAGCGCTTTCTCCGCCCACTCAGCGCCTCTTCCGCCCACCCAGTGCCGAGCCCGCCCACTCAGCGCTAGGGTTGGTTATCGTTTGGATTTTAACGATTCTGATTCTTCTTTTCAATTCCGATTCTTATCGATTCTCGATTCCGATTCTTTGGGGGGTGGAGTTGAAACCGGTCACATGCCTATTTTCACAAATAAGAGGAAAGTTTTATTTTGATCCAATGGTGGTTTGCAGTTTTACATGGCTTTTTCAATGTAAAATAAAGCCACACTAGCACGCTGCTTACTGTGCTCCAAGGCTGCAACACAACAAGCGCCTGGCCGCGTCGGAAGCCAAAACTTGTGCCAATGAAATTGGGAAGCGATGATCGGATTTGAAACCAAATCCTCTAAACAATTCCAATAAAGAAACGATTCTACTGGAATCGGTTCTCGATGCCCAACCCTACTCAGCGCCCAGCCCCCCCACTCAACGTCCTGCCCGCCCAGTTAGCGCCCACTTAGCGCCCACACACACACACACACACACACACACACACACACACACTCAGCGCCTCCTCTGCCCACTCAGCGCCTCTTCCACCCACCCAGCGCCCGCCCCCCTCACTCAGCACCTCCTCCGCCCACTCAGCACCTCCTTGGCCCACCCAGCGCCCAGCCTTTCCAGCTAATTTTTCCTTAAAGTGCCCATATTATGAAAAAAACACTTTTTCTGGTATTTGGGGTGTTCTTTTGTGTCTCTGGTGCTTCCACACACATACAAACTTTGAAAAAAATCCATCCATGCTGTTTTGAGTGAGATACGGTTTCTGAATGTGTCCTGCCTTCAGTCTCCTGGTGAGCTGTTCAAAATCGGCTCGGACTGTGACGTCACAGTCCGAAATGAGCAGCTAACCCGACCGTTAAGCTCGTAGCGTTAGCATGCTAACACTAATGCTAACACTAGCATGGTACCTCGTTCTCAATAGCAAAGCACTGCTACAACACACACAAGTTCACCATAATCTACAAAAGAACTACTTACATGTGCGCCCTCATTTAGAAGTCTCCCAGCTAATCCTGCCTTGTAACTGACTGAAGTTGGAGAAACAGGCTTTCTTTTACTTCTATGGAGCTAGCTAGCTGACATGATCTACATCTGAGCTACTGAGCATGTGCAAGTGCAATCAAAGATAGTACAGAAGAAGAAGAAGAAAAGAGGTCTCACTCTGTAGCTAAAACAGAAACCAGGTGAAAAGAGGATCTACAGCAGTGAGAGAGAGCTGTGCAGTACAACTAAAATATGGTGTTTTTTGAAAATTAAACCATGTAAACCTATTCTGGTACAACCTTAAAATACAATTATGAACCTGAAAATTAGTATAATATGGGCGCTTTAACACCTAGTTAACTAACAAACTAGAAGAAGCTAAAAAGCTAGCTCACGAGTGTTAACGCTACTTTAAGTCATTTACACCTTGTGGGTATTGTTCAAGCTTGTTAAATAAAGGTCTTGGGAGGAAAATGTCTGCTGAGGTGAGTGACGCCTCTCCCTTGTTGCTCCTGTGCTTCACTCAGTCCTCAGGAGGGAGGTGTTGAATGATTGCTTGTGTTTGTGTTGAGCAGCTCCAGAGTGAAGTAGAAAAGCCTTTCCTGGCCTTCAGGGAGAACTTTAAGAAGGACATGAAGAGGTTCGACCATCACATCGCTGACCTGAGGAAGCAGCTGGTTGGTCGCTATGCAGCGGTGGAGAAGGTACACAAACTCTGACACAGAAGTGTGCTACTTCTGTCCATGTAGGATTTCAGGAATTATCTCACTGGTGATTAAAATTCCACATCTCTTCCATAAGCAGATGCCTATTTTTCTGCTTTTTGTACAATGAAAAGCAATTGGCTGAAGCCTGAAGGCAACTGGAAATCTGTCTCCCACCATCTGTCAAATCTGGGACAAAACAGTTTCTCACTGATAAACTCATCTGACGGATGAAAAGAGCATTTAAAGCAGGACAGGAAATAAGATACTGGCTATGTTGGCTGTCATAAGTCACTGGATGATGGATGATACGGAGACAGTGTGTGGCAGAACACATTATCACTGTGATTAGTGGAAGCAGACTGTAACATTCTAAAAGCTTGTATCACTTGAACTAGAATGATGTTTGTTCCCAGAACACTACATACATGTTTTTAGAAAAGATTTGCTGCCTGAAACTCTGCTGGAAATGTAAAAGCATTTACATAAAAAAGGGGCTTTAGCATAAATATAAATTCCTATCAGTGTAGCTGTGAGATCTGAGCGTGGCTCTGACTCCTGATCCTTGTCTTCATCAGGCCCGTAAAGCTCTGGCTGACAGACAGAAAGAGCTGGAGGTCAAGACTCAGCAGCTGGAGATCAAACTCAGCAACAAGATCGAAGAAGACATCAAGAAGGCCCGCCGAAAATCCACACAAGCAGGTCAGAGCCAGGGGTCAAAGGTCACACTCCAGGGTTACTACAGTCTCACTGCCCAGCGAGCTCTTATATGTCTTTTGACTGCTGATACTGATCAAACACAGCTTACAGTTTGTTATTATGTTAAGTGCTTTTGAATTTCCATATTTTAAATTGTCAAGGCAAAAGATTTCAAGCGTTCAAGTGTTTCCCCAGATTTACTACAGAAGGGAAAGGCTCTTAAAAGTAAACTGTCACTAAAATTCTTCTTGTAGGCCAAAGTACTTTGTACTTCCCTGAGCTGGTGATGGATAGCAAACCATTTGACAGTTATCATTTTATTCAGTGAATGCATCAAAGGACAGGAGGGTTTCAGAAAGATGTACAGATTGAGACTCTGAGGCAAATATATGATTTCTGTCTCTGTAAATTACAGTGTTGTCTAGACCTACTCTTTAAAGTGTCCTGAGATAACTTATGTTAAAATTTAACACTATAAATAAAATTGAATTAAAAATAGAATTGAATTGCCGAGGTGCACAGTGTAGCATCTGCTGCATCTCCCAGCTAGGTTGGGTTGGGCCGGGCTTCAGTTTTAGTACGCTCAGTTGGATGTGTAGTTCTTTGGCAGATTTTTGTGTTTTTTAGTACAAACTGCAGCAGTCGACCTCTCTCTCCTCCTCCTGCAATTGTTAAGGTTGTATATATGACCCAGCACACAGAGATACCTCACAGGACACATATAAATAGTTCAAGTATTTATTAGGTGAAAATACTCAGTGGAGATGAACAATCGAGGCAGAGCTAGTTGTTTTCTGGGAGTGGACTGAAACCAGGCAGTGGCAGATCTGAAGGAGTTCCACAGTTGAATCCAGGCAAAACAGGTGGTTATGTCTGAGTTGGCGTGAGGCAGGCAGCACGGCAGGTGGGAAGCAGGTTACGGTGGGATCTGCACAGAGGAATTGCAGTTAGAAAAAGTAAACACAAAATCAAGAGAGTTGCTAGGAGCAGGGATACTGAGCCAAGTTACCACATCAGTATATGTAACAATCTGGCGCTGAAGAGGTGAACAGCCCGGGTTTAAATACTGCAGGTGTGAATCATGGAATGAGCATCAGCTGTGCCGGCAACAGAGCAGGGATGAATGGCCACGCCTCTTGACCTAGTTCCTCTTGACACGCCCCCTGCCACTTCCAGGTAGAGACAGACACGGAGGGGAAAAAGGGAGACACAAACATACAGGAAGGGGGAACAAGGCAGCTGACTCACAACAGCAATGAAACAACATACATGAAAGAAAGGATACTGTTTTAATTTCATGTGAGCAATATCCTGTGTGTGTTGCTTCCGATAAAGACTAAATTGTAAGCTGTCTCTACATTGAAAATGTTTTAGAAAAAGATTTTAAAAGTTGTTATAATCAAGCAGACACGCTATTCGCCTTCTGTTTTAGCGAGACTACCAGTTTGAAACCGTCAAAGGCAAACAAAATTACTTCGACCCATAAAAAATTAAAATCCTGGCGCTGTGCATGGAATGTTGCTAAAACCATTGGAATCATCCTATGGGGAAATTAATTTCATGACAGTCTGCTCAGGAGTTATATGATATGTCGCGCTTGACCAGAGTTAGCTTTAAATCATGTTGCACAAACAGGCAATAGTCCTCTGAATATGGGGATCTGGATTTCATCATTCGCCCTATAAAAGTCGCTCCCCACCAGGATTCTCCCTTATCAGAGATGATCTGAGGATGATCAGCAGTGGTTTGTGTCAGCGCTGCTTTAAATCCAGCCAGAAGTCAGACGTCACCAGATAGCAGAACTCATACACTTTAGTAAATGGTTACCTTAATGGACATAATTCAGCAGTTTCTTCAGCCCTTCATTGAAGCGGTCGCTTGAGATCGGCTTTGAAGTGAGATGCTGTGTTTGTCTTTTTGTATGAGTCGTGAGCTCTTTCAGCAGTTGAAGCCAGACTGGGAGTTTTTTAATAGAGGGATGGGAGAGGAGGGGAAGGGGGGTCAGAAACATTCTGCATGGGCATGGACACACATACATGCACATTAATAATCTGCCTGCAGATATATCCATCATACTAAAATTTTCAATTTTTTATAGAGATATTTTGATGAGACTTCTACCCCTTTCACACCAATGGCTCTGTTCACTGCACATACACATACACATACATACATTATATATTATTATATACTGTATTAAACTAGGATGTTCACAGGCAGCTTCAACAACAGCAGGGAGGAGCGGTTCAATTAATTTCAGTCTGCCGGCAGTGGGTTCACTAGTCTTCCTTTTGCAAAGCAGTAGGAGGTACGAGTTTAACATAACATGCTTTTAAATACGACACAAGGATTAAAAACCCAGCGTTAACCTATGCAAATAGGTTTTGTTTAATTCTCTCACTCAAGTCAGACACCTGTCTGCAGACTGCAGTTCTGTGCGGCTGCAGGGTAGCGTGAATCTCTCTCTTTTTTTTAAATTGAGTCATGAAGCCAACAGCAAAGCCCAACTTTACTTTAAATGAAATCAAACAAAGAGAAATGTTCTCCCCTCGCCTTAAAATTATCAAAAGTCGCTACTATAGTAACCTATCTCCTTTTCCAGCTGCTGTAATAAATATGCAGAGGAGGAGGAATCACTCTGGACAAAATCATCTGAGAAGCTGGACTGGAGTATGTGATGTAAAGCATCATTTATGCTTCTGTGTGAAATCTACGTACTTAGGTATGTGGAGATACCAACTACGCCGTAGCCTGACAAAAACCTCTCAAAAAATGTAACTACACGTCGTGGCGAGCAATATTACGAATCCCACTATGGCTAAGCAGTCATGGAGCTCGGATCTTGAGTTGACTGGCCCATGACGTCACGATGGACATGCGCACTAGCAACAGTTTGTTTCTGTTGTTGTAGCAACCGGTAGCAACATGCTCGTTCATGAGCTTCTCTCTCGTGTCTCTTACAAGTATAGTTTGTTCTCTTAATACATCCATGGTATTCGTGGCGAACTCATGAACTCGCCGTTTCATTGTCTAAAATATTCACTAACGATAAACATTGTGTTTTCGTTGTTCCTGATCGTTTACATGCTTATCTAAATAAACGATGGAAGTATTTAGACAACCAAGGAGATGCAATCATTATGTCGTGCTACTAGCTAGCTACTAGCTAGCGCTAGCTACTATGGTTACGTGAACAGAGCTTCTTCTCTTAATACATCCATGGCTTCATCTCTCATCCACGTTACAGGCTTTACAGCATACATACATAAATCCATTACCATTACCATCCAATACCATGGATGTATTAATAGAACACATAGTGAATTACAACCATTAGCTATTTCCATTATTACAGCTACAGGACCTTGGGAGAACGGTCATATGAGCAGGGCAACATGGGCGGGCGCAGTCCCGCGGGTCTGCTGCATAATGGACGCCCATTATCCTCTTCATCATGCCTAGTTTAATAACTTTGGATTCGGCTACTAGTAAATGTTAAAAATGTGACGTTTTAAACAAGGACCCTTTAAGTGTTAGGGCTGGTAAGTTAATGTACCCCCAAAAAAATGATCCGCTGAAATATAGAAGTTTCTTTCGCCATGCAAAGTCTATGGGAAAAGTCTTTCTGGGCCAGAGGGGTGCAGTTCCACCGTTGGCCGCTAAGCCCATGGTTGCTTTAAGACATGGCGCTGTTCCTGTTCCTCAAACCTGTGGCCGCCTTGATCTTGTGAAGTTATCGTTGTCCACGTGTGCATGACGTCAGAGCAAGTCGGGATCAATGGCGTGTTCATGCAACCTGGGAATAACAGGGACCGCCACCGTGATTACGTTGTTTTTCCGACTGTCAGCGTTCACATGGTCGGGATGTGTGTTGTTCTTCTTCTGTTATATTGGCGTTTGGCATAACAACTTGTTGCATGACTTCCACGAACTGTTGGGCATAGCCTAGAGCATCAGGTGTGTGAAAACATGGAGGCCACAATAACAAAAGATTTGCTGCTGTTTTCTTATGCGAGCATACAAACAGCACATTGACAGGTGTTTGTGTTATCTGCAGGACAACCAACGTGAAAGGACACGGATAAGGTGTTGTTTTTTTATACATAGGCCTATTTATGAATAATTTGAAACATGTTATGTCTGTATATGTTTCTTGGCAGAGGCGTTTGTCCACAATAAACAGTTATTGTCATTGAAATATTTTCAGTGAAATCTACATCAAATGTCAGTTGTCAACAACGCGTCACCAACTGGGAAACTCTGTTAGCAAAATCTAGCCCCAGTTTCCCACCTCTGATTCCCACGGGAAGTGACGTTAATGGTGACGTTTTCACTGGGAAAAATGTTTTTTCCGATGTCCATGAACGCACGGCAAGTCAGACACAAATCTAACTGGCATGCATTTGGCGGTAATCGCTGGTGATCGATTCTGCGGAGACCTGGCTCAACGAGCCTAATGACTACAGAGTGAGGGAAGCTGAAGCACGGAGTCTATCGCATTTCAAACCCCTCCCAACGTGGTTAGATCCGAATTTCTTTCTGTCCAGAGTTTCTAAAATGAATGCACTAGTATTCATTTAGTTTTTTAAGGGTTGGAGGGTTGTTATGATGTGTGCGGCTGTGAGCGGCTGTGGCTCAGTGGTAGAGCGGTTGCCTGCCAATCGGAAGGTTGGTGGTTCGATCTCTGGCCCTGCAGTTCCATGTCGAAGTGTCCTTGGGCAAGACACTGAAGCCTGAGTTGCCCCCGATGCTGCACATCGGAGTGTAAATGTGTGTGATTGATTATCTGATGAGCAGGTGGCACCTTGTACGGCAGCCTCAGCCACAGTGTATGAATGTGTGTGAATGGTGAATGGTTCCTGTACTATGAAAAAGCGCTTTGAGTAGTCGTTAAGACTAGAAAAGCGCTATATAAAAACAGCTCATTTGCATTTCTTCCTGTTTTTTTCACTATCTATTCATAAAAGCATATTCTGAGCTGTATTGAAGACCCTGTTTATTATAAACTGTGAAAAAAGTGATAAAAAGTCATAGAATAGAATGTAAAAAAAAAGTGAAAAAAGTCATAGTATAGTATGTCACAGTGCCCAAGAGGTAAACTAGCAACTCCAGCTTTCAGTCCACAATTGCGTCAAGGACTTGAAGCGCCAACCCTCTGGTTCCCAACCCAACTCCCTACACACTGAGCTACTTCCAGGCCAGTAGTATAGATTATCGAAAAAAGTTATAAAAGAAGTAGGCTAAGTGTAGTATGTCGAAAAAAAGCCATAGTATAGTATGTCGAAAAAAGTGACTAAAAAGTCATAGTATAGTATGTAAAAAAAAAAAAAATCATATTATGCTGTAACCTATAGTAACTTATTAAATGTGAAATATGAAATAACAGTATAAAAATACAAAAATATGACAAATACGTACATGTTACAACTACCAAATAAAAGTAAATTATATAATTATAAATAAAAGCTATGTCAGTATAGGGGTGCCTGGTTAAGCGTGCACCCCATGCACTAGAGGCTCAGTCCTTGGCCATTTGCTGCATGTCATTCCCCCTTTCTCTCCTAATTTCCTATCCTATTAAAGGTACTCTAAGCGATGTCACGCAATTTTTAGGCTACAACATTTTTTGTCACATACAGCAAACATCTCCTCACTATCCGCGAGCTGCCGGTCCCCTAAACACACTGTAAAAAAAACGCGGTCTCTGTAGACAGCCTAGGGTCCACACACACGCCAACAAAAACAAAGTGGTCCAACCTGGACCATGTAAACATACACAAACCGTGTTCCAGTGTTCAGCCAATAACGGACAAGAAGGATTTGCTTAGAGCACCTTTTAATAAAGGCAACAAAAGCCAAAAATAAATTTAAAAAAAGTCATAGTATGGTAAATCAAAAATAGTCAAAGTATGTTGAAAAAAGGCATAAAAAAGTCATAGTATAGAATGTGGAAAATATTCAAAGTGACAAACATTCATGGTATTGTAAGTTGAAAAAAGTCATAAAAATTCAAACTCCACACCAAAAGTCTACGTCACGCCATGTATACCCATTAAAATGCAGAAAAAGCCTGATAGCACTAAACTTATACAGTTACAACACAAAAACTATCAAAAAGCTGATCATTTTCTAATAGCTAAAGGTTTTGGGAATAGTTCAAAGTTTGCAGCATTCACACAATAAAAAAGCAGATGTTTACTGCAGAAGATTGAGAGTCATCTGCTGGAAACATGAATCTACATCATTTCCTCACTGATCTAATCTCACAGATGATTGGTGTTTGTTTTCTTGTCAGCAGGATACAGGCAGTAACATTAATGAATTAGCCTTTCTGTTTATCATTGCTTATGCTATCATAATAGATAATCTATTATCTGTCCGGATTGTCTGCACTGTTAAGGATAATAGCATCAGCTGAGTGAGCTGGAACAAATATGGTGCATGAGCATTGTGGTAACGTATCAGCTGTTAGAGAATAGTTGGCCTGTAGCACCACCTAGTGGAAAAATTGTGCAATACACATTTTAATGTACAGATACCTAGAGAAACCCTGTTGGCAGAGGCATTCTGTCAGGTCTCATGTAATCCTGAGTGAACATGTATTCTTGTGATTCTCTCTAACAGGAGACGAGCTGATGCGCTGTGTCGACCTTTATAACCAGTCTCAGTCCAAATGGTTTGAGGAGATGGTCACTACGAGTCTGGTAAGAAAGCATGTGTCACATGTGTGTGACTGGAAGCGGTGCTGCTGTGGTACATGTCATTCTTTAGTCTTGCTTTAGCTCATTTTCAATGTGCAAATGTAAATATCAAACGGACTCCTCATTTTGTGTGCTAGTGTAAGATTAGAGTCACTCTTACAAAGACTAATTAATTAACAAACAACAAATATAAGAAATAAGAAACAAGTCTTGTAAAAAATCTATTCACTCTTTGTCCACATGTAGTGTCTATGATTTCTCAGGTCAAATAATAAAAAAAAGGATTTCATATTTTCTTTCAAGCTCTGTTTAGGCAATTTATGGACTTTTTATCCACATACAAAATACACCTACAGAGTGCGATAGAAATGGGAAACTCCTCTCTAATACCCATTATGTATGTTTAGGGGCCTGGCTGTACATTCCCAGAAGCAATGCATTAGGGTTCCCTCTGAATTTTTACATGTATTTAAAAGAGTTAATTTCCATTTGGTCACTTTAGAGTCATACGTTTGATCCCCTGAACAGTGTTTGCCAAACAGGGAATTTATAAATCATTCTTTTTAAGTCATTGAAAGTCCCCTGTTAGCATTGTAGAGCATGCCTTCTGTACGGTGTAGACAGATGGAAATGACTCAATTCTCTCCTCAGGAGCTGGAGCGGCTGGAGGTGGAGCGGGTGGAGATGATCAGACAGCATCTGTGTCAGTACACCACCCTCCGACATGAGACAGACATGTTCAACCAAAGTGTAAGTAAACCTTAACTATTAAAAAACTACTCCACACTCTTTGTTGAGTGCTAAGGGTTAGTAGCCTGGTTGACACCAGACCCTTCTCAGTTGTAACTGAGAGTTGGTCTGGGGAAGGTTAATTCACAGTTAATTTCCAAAGGGCCGTCACCAACGAACGCTCAAATGCCTCTAGGCGCAATTGGATAGTCCTTCAACTAATCAGACCAACTATCCAGGTGACGTAGCAGCGACGGCGGCATCAACGGGTTGCTGTGCTTCGGTGGCCATCATGTTGAATGTAAACAAAAAGCTGCTTGCCATCGCTGCGCTATCGTCATCGTGTTGTGATTGGTGCCTCGATTTGGAAAAATTGGAAAAGGGCTTGAATGGGCTCTTGGCGAGACTGACTTGCAGAGCAAATCTCAAATTTGCCAGAAGCTTGTCAGGGTTTTCCCACGCTAAAAGGTTAGGGCTGAACTTTTTTTTTTTTTTCCTCTCCAACTTTTTTTATTCCCTTCAATTCCCCTACCCACCCACAAACCAACCCAGTTCAGGTCCAAAACAGATGGGGACACATAACACAGACCCATGCACACTGACAAACACACACTAGTAAGGGCACACAACAGCAAAAGATAAAAGTGAAAAAGTTAGACAAATTAAAAGAGATACAGGAAGAGAGGAGATGAAACAAAAAAGCTGGCGTCAAGTAGAGCAGTCCAGGAGGAGCTCTGTCCTCCAAGTCAGCAGATAAGCTGAGGGAGTCAATGAGTTCTAGGAAAGGGTTCCATGTCTCTAGGAATGCCGCAATAGAGCCTTTCAGAGAATATCTGAGCTTCTCAAGCTTCAAATTGTCGAGCACCTCTTTAATCCAACGATCATGTGAAGGGGGGCGGGAGAGCCTCCAGTTGAGCAAGATCAGTCTCCGCCTTAGTGCAACAGGGAGGTCAGCATTCGGAAATACCGAAAATGGCTGACAAAGGGTTAGGGGGGATAGTGCGATCGTAGGCTCTGCTCAAGATGTCAAAAATACTCATCCAAAAAGTGGTTAATTTAGGGCAAGACCAGAACATATGAGTATGGTTGGAAGGACACTGCAACTGTTACAGGCATCCCGGAGTGTGGAGTATATTTTGGACAATCTCGCGTTTGTATAGTAGACTTTATGAAGGACCTTGCATTGGATTAAGCCATGATGAGCACATATGGAGGAAGAGTGAACCATAGCCAGAGCAAGGTCCCATTGTTGGTCCGTAATAGCCTTATTCAAATCGCTCTCCCATACGGCCTTTGTCAAAGTACGAGGGCTCGCCGATGTCGAGCATAATGAAGATTCAACGATAAGTACAGGGATGTGCTGGAAAAGATAAAGGAATTTGGGAGGACAACCATCTTAGTCAAATTTATCCGGTCCACGAGGGAGAGTGGTAAGACCGACCAGCGGTCAAAGTTACTTTCAGTTTTTTCGACCAGAGGTAATAAGTTTTTGCGGAACATGTCTGATACGGATAAAAAAAACAAGTAGCGAAACCCATTCTCTGCCCACTTAAATGACCCCCAGTCCCCCCCAGTCCCGCGCCCCGCCCCGCCGCCAAATGTTTTATGTATTAAATGGAACGGACACTTCGCTGCAACACGAACAAATATATTCATTCACCTCTATTCACACACAATGAGGCATATTTTGATTTTGTTTTGATTGAACTGTATTTTTGAGGAACTGTAGGTCTACAAAATGAATTTTACAAGAAATTCTTCATAGGGAAACCAAAACCCAAAGTAGGCTATAGTATGAAACCATTCATAATGAAACTAATTGCATATTTGCCTCAGTGGCAAAGTTGGCAGCCTTGCTGTGTGCATTTGATTTTTCTTGGCTATTGGAAAAATAACTCCAAGGCTCGGTTATAGGGGAATTCAGAAAGAGGTGGCCCATTAATGCTATAGTAGCATACATGCTGCTAGATGGTACCCCTATGCCCTGGACGGTCATTTTGACCGTTTTGAAATTTATATGTGTAATAACTTTGCTAAATAAAAAAAATACAATCCTGACTTTTCCTAAAATAGTCTGTATTTTCATTTAAAATTGTTTTTAGGCTATATACATTACACAAAAGGCAAAGAAAATACAATCACTTTTGGCCATTTTCGTGGTTTTGTTTTTAATCTTTTGCGTGTTTGAAGATGCATCTTGGTTGCTTAGTAATAATCATAGTCTCTGTCAGAGAAACGTAACTAGCGATCTTGAGTAATAAGTGTGGGCATTAAGGGCATTAAGGTGGTAGCCTAAGTGGACAGAAGAGAGATAGAGAAAGAGGAAGCAGACGTGTTGTAGATGCAACCGGAGCAGAGTTAGTGGTTATTCATTTTATAACGTCGGCCCTGGAGGTAACGAGTCTCCCCTGGTTTTCTGATCACAGTCGGAAACGAAGCGATCAGGAGAGGTTAACCTATTGAACATTTTAACAGCTTATTAACGTGCGCTTGTTTGCCCATGCGCTGATGCGCTCATCTGTTGACATTTCCGAATGCCTTCCTACAGTTGCTTTATAAAAAAGGGCTTTCCACACAAACAAACGTAGCCTACATGTGTCATTAGTATGAGGAAAAAAATTAGATTTTAACTGCACCGCAGCAGACACCAAAACGGAGGCAGTACCAGTTAGGTTAGGTTATAAATGTTCAAATAACATAGCCTACTTTTAATTGTTATTTGGCTTGAATTATGTTGAATGAATTTCACCCAATATGTTTCGGGACATGAATGTATGAAATAATCACGGTTTAGCCTACTATGCCATGATATGATATCAAGGGCATTGTATTGAATCAACAGCCACGTGCAATTTAGCTAGCAGGTGAAGGTGAAACAAAAAATGTGCAAGCACTAGCCTATAGACTAATACAGGCTTAAATGAACTGACAATATAAGTTAGGCTATACGACTTACAGTTCTCAAGGATGCACACATGCCATCTCAACCGGGTCCTCCGCCTGTCTCTTTTTTCTTTCTCCCTTTTCTCTGAGTGGCACGCGTGCCCACTCGCGTTGTGAAGCGCTATTCTGCGACTCTCTAACAATCACTGCTGATAGACGGCTTTTTCTGATACCGTGGCGGGAGAAATCTAATGGTGGCGGACCGCCACTTGCCAATCAACATAGAGGAAACACTGTTAGGAGCTCGCTTTTCTGGTAGTTGAGCTTGTAGCCGGAATATGCATGTTTAAAATCACAGTGAGACTTTATGCCAGATTGTGTGATGCCTTCGAAACCTTCCTCCGAGCGAAGCCAAACAGACAGATTTTCTATCACAATGGCAAACAGAAGTGGCGACAGAGGGTAGCCCTGCCTGGTACCTCTCCGGAGTGAGAAAAGGGGTGACAACGTGTCGTTAGTTTGAACTGAAGCCATCTGGGATGAATATAATAATCTTACCCAGAGGATAACATTTTCGCCCAGGCCGAACCTGTCCATGTCCTTATATAGTGTAGGTACCCCGACTTGACCATGTCGAAGGCCTTTTCGGCGTCGAGGGACACCAGGATTTCCGGGGTATCATTACTTGATGAGTGGATGATGTTAAGTAGGCGTCTAGTATTTTGGGAGGACTGTCGGCCAGGCATCACCCATTGAAGACGGAGTGCAAGAACCTTTGAGAGGATTTTGAGGTTCATATTGAGAAGTGAGATTGGTCTATAGCTGCAGCAAAGCAGGGGATCTTATATATATATATATATATATATATGTGTGTGTGTATTTTATTTTTTACATGTTCAAATAAACTACTACTACTACTAATTATAAAACAGTACAGAGTATTACTGACAACAATTTCAGGGATAAAGTAGGCTACTTGCTGTACCTGAACATGGGGATTCGATATTCTGTAGGCCTATACCAAAACTACACTGTCATCTTTTGTGCTGCAACTATCTTCAACTTGAATAAACAAATAATTTTAAAGATAGGTTATTAGCTATTATTGATGATATAATATGTGTTGCTTTATGTTAAAGAATTAGCATTGAATAACCTATTTCATATTTTGTCAATGTCATTTACACTGTTGATTCATATTAAAGCTGTGAAATAATGAAAAGGACTAGGCCCTATCAATTTTGTCATAAACAACCACCAGGTCCTTGCCCGTTCCAACAATAGTAAACACAAATATGAAAGACAAGGAAAAACTGCACTCTGATGGAAGACAGACAGAAAGTGCAAGCTAGGATTGTTTAACTTTTGGTTAAATTTGGTGAATTATTTAGCCCCCTTCCCTGTTTGTTAGCACGTTTAGAGTGGTACCAATGCATGCCTGATGTTTTCCCATTTAATTCAATACCATAGTCTTCATTCTAGCAGCAAATGTGAGCTCACTACAACCTCTCATATACAATGGGTGTGTGAAAGTGAAATTGCGGTCAACCCGCGATTCATTTCTAACGCGTTAAGTGTTTCAAATTAACCTAACAGAAATTATTAAACACATTAAGTTTGACCGCACTAAATGGCATAATCATTTTCATAATCAATTCAATTCATTTTCAATTAAATTTTATTTATAGTATCAAATCATAACAAGAGTTATCTCGAGACACTTTACAGATAGAGAAGGTCTAGACCACACTCTATAATTTACAAAGCACCAACAATTCCAGCAATTACAGTAATTCCCTCAAGAGCAAGCAGTGTGACAGTGGCGAGGAAAAACTCCCTCTTGGGAAGAAACCTCGGACAGACCCAGGCTCTTGGTAGGCGGTGTCTGACGGGCCGGTTGGGGATATGATGAACAGTGGCGATAATAGTCAAATTAATAATGGAACAGTGACTTCAAATGGTAGTCGTAGTAGTTCATGTCATATCAGGGCGTTACAGGATGTAGCGTGGCCCCAGCAGAGCATGGATGGACGTAGCAGGAAGCTGCCGGGTTCAGCAGGACGCAGCATGACATTGCAGGGCACCGCTGAGCTCAGCAGGGAGTGCAGCAGGACCACGGCGACAGCTGCAACCAAGATCTTGGTGCCAACGTTCTCCAAGGAAATACGCTGGGTGAAAAAACATAAGGACTCCGGGGAGTAAATTCTCCAGAAGCTAGGATTAGTAACAAGCATTTCTGGGACGGGATGCACACAAATGGTAATAGAAAGGGAGAGGAGAGAGCAGCTCAGTGTGTCAAAGGAAGGAAGTCCCCCAGCAGTCTAGAACTATAACAGCGTAACTAAGAGAGACAGGTCATAATCAAGATGCACACCCATGTTGATAGCTGACTTTGCAATTCGCCAAGATAGGGATAAAGGCAGCCTATTCTGGCACTTACCAGTACCTCTTGCTGATGTGAAATTACATAACTCTGTGAGCTTTTTGCATTTTGCTGCATCAGTCTTGAGAGACTTGGCTTTCTTTTCTTTTAATTCTTCCCATCTACCTTTCTCCTTACGTTTTCTACTAGCCATTGTCACGTCTAATGATGTAGGCCTATAGACTGGATAAACCCAGCCTGATCTGCCAGCGATTTGATTTTGCCCTGTAATGTTCAATCTTAAAAGATTGAGCTTCAGAGCTTGGTCAATCTGGTGATAGGCCTACTCTTCTTCCTCAGTTTTTTTTACACGTAGCATATAAGCAGTGCTCCAGACTAACTTTTTGCCTTGGTTGCACTGGTGCGCCTAACTTTTTTATTTAGGTGCACCAGCACAAAATTTAGGTGCACCCAAATTTTTCCTTGCGTCGCTGTTAACGCTGAATGGCGATACACGATATATAGCTCGGTATTTTTTTTACAAAGTGGGCTTAATGTTCAGTTTTAAGTCAAAGCAACTTTTCACAAGCTCTTTTATTAAAACAGATTGTGATTAAAATAAATTGCAAAGTCAGGGTTTCCTTTACCAGTTTGAAAATATACAGCTGCAACACAGGTAAATGAAAGTTATCTGAAATAAATAGACTAGGGTATATTAAAAACATATATATCTCTGAGAAAGGTCCTTCACTTGTTTTCAACAACAATAACAGACTGGTTAAAAGAGAACGAGGACGCCTGGATAGCTCAGTTGGTATATATAGAGGTTCGGCTCCAACCTGCAGCCCTTTCGTGCATGTCATACCCCCTCTCTCTCCCCTTTCATGTCTTCAGCTGTCCTATAAAAATAAAGGCAAACAAAAAACAGACAGAAAGACATAGGGAGACGGAGGGAGTGCGATGGACTGAAGCGTATGCTACTCAAAGAGTGACAGCTGACTCATTATGAATGACCCCCAGCACGGGTCAAATGCACTTTGGCGGGTCAGCGGCGTTACACACGTCTTGTCTAAGCTATGAAATGTCTGTATCGTCACTGCGCTGCATTTTTATGAACATTTTTATGATATTCTGGCCATGGGTCACATCTCTCACCCAGGTCCAGCAGGCTCCGTCTTACACTCTATTACTCAACGAACTGAAGTTGGTTGCATTCAATAACTTCTAATGTGTTTTTTGCCGTAGCGGCCGCAATAACAGAGAGTTACCAGCGGAAACACTGGTACCAATACAGGTTTCCCTCTCATACTTAAGAATATACAGCTGTGTTAATAACAATTAAAACTGTAGACAAATGTCAGCAGTTTGGACCGGCGGCACTGTCTCTCTCCATGTTGCAGGGGAGCCGTGTGTGAGTGAATGGGAGCGGGGCTGGGCGGAGGAGAGAGCCAAACACAGGCACGGCTTTACAGAAGGAATGGGTCATGTAACGCAACATTAAACCATATCGATATAAACGACATTGCTTCGTTCGTGGAGAGGCAGCGGATGTGAGGACGTTGGGTGCACCGGTGCAACCTAGGAAAAATCTTAGTTGCACCCTTACAAATTTTGGTCGACCAAATTGGTTGCACTATAGAGCCCTGATAAGTGATCATATTAGCGCTCCCTGCTGTTGGCTGTTAATATCGTCGTTTGGACGGCCGTTATGGACTGTTCCCGACCACACACAGATTGTCAGTCTGTCTCTGCCTGATGTCAGGAATTAACCGTGAGGTTGCCTCGGCTCTAGCCTGATGAGCCAGAAGCTTCCCAGCTTCATCCCCTAACTCAAAAAAGGTCAAAGTCTGTTTGCAGCCTAAGACGTTCTCTGTAAAGGATAGGGTCTGGGCCGGCCGCGTTTTTGTCATCAATGTCCTTCATTTTCCGTAGCAAGTCCACCGTTCGGGACATTTCGACTCTTTTTAAATTAGAAACAAAGGAGATAAACTGTCCTCTGATATAGGCTTTAGAAGCCTCCCATAGTACGCCTCTATTTGTGTCTGGCAGGTCATTCAGTTTAAAGAATAGAGATCCTCTGCTAGTAGGGAGGAATTAAACCTCCAATGCTTGAAGGGGCTAAAGTGAGCGCGAAAGTAGAGATTAAGGGAGGTGCATGGTCTGATATTAAGATACTGTGGTAGTCGCTGGATTTAATCTTGGAGAGCAGCCTATCGTCTAGAAGGAAGAAGTCTATACGAGTGTAGGTGTGATGCACATGAGAAAAAAAAGAGAATGATTTTGCCATGGGAGACGTGTGCCGCTGTGCAATGTGGGTGCCATCCACACATCCACATGGGTTCCAAGTGTTCCCAAACTCCCAGAACAACAGATCAGTCCAGCACCAGAACAATAACAGTACAAACAAGCCATCAGATTGGCAGCATAATGTGCGTAAGGAACAGCATTCTGGGTCTCAACATCGTCAAAGAAAGGAAAGGGGGGAAAAAAAGGAAAAAAGAAAAAAAAACAGAGGTACTGTTATATGGGCAGTTATAACCATAACCAGGGGTTAAATTGGGATTTGTTATGTAGGGGGGGGGGGGGCTCTCCCTTGGGGGATGCAGGGGTATGCCCATTAAATGGCACTTTCTGGAGAGTTCAAGTCTTACATGATATGTGCAAAACTGCAAGGTTAAGAGCCTATACTTTGCATTGTTGTAGTATCAACAGGTATTAGGGCATTTAGCATTTACATTACTGTTAATCAGTTATCACTTGATTACACATTGTATTACCTTGTTATGATATAAGAAGTGACCCATACAATGTGCCAAACATAATATGCCACATGAAGAGACAGAGTGCAGCATATGACACTAGCAACAGCTGAGAATATTTGGGTCTGTGGTGACCAGGTCCACCTCACACAAACTTCCTTCTCCCATTCTCTCTCTTTACTACTACAACACACACACACAGACACCCATGCTCAGAGGCGAGCCAGGGCTGGCTCGGAGCCCTGCCACTGGAGGAGATGCGACGGCGAGGACCGGTTTAATGGCTTCAGCGACATGAACTCGTAGCGGCCGTTGGAGCTTACGAGCTGCAAAGGGGGTTTTTAGCTTTAGGAGAAGGCATTTTATCTGTTAATCCTATCGATGTAGACACTTAGGCGTTATGTAGTTGACCCACAGTGCTGCGCTGGTTGTTGCCATGTTCTGATCTCATCTCAGCTCCGCCGAGACAAAATAGACATGCCATTTCAAAAATCTTTCATTTATTGTCAGAAATATATTTTCAAAATCATCACTTTCATCAAATTTTATGTGACATATTTCCAGTAGGCAACTGACTGCAAGCAGGCACATCCAGACACAAACGAGCAGGCTTATGTGCCGGGGCTGAGCCCCGGAGAGCCCCGGGCCAATTTAATCACTGGTTAAAAAGCTGAAGGACAAGATCGCAGTACTGACAAGGCCTAACATGAGTCAGCAGGGCCTAAAAAAAGAAAAATTTTAGTGTGGGAGTGTTTACTGACATATCCCCTGCGACTTGAGAGTGCAGATTCACAAAAAAGGATTATTATGTTGCTGCTACAACTTTGAACAGGAGAAGCATAGTTAAACTCTAGTCAAACAGAAACATTGCAGAAATATCTTGTCACACCGCAGCCTCGAGTTTGGAGAACGCTGTGCTGAATTTAGCTTGGAAAAAGGTCTTGAATTCAGTCAAGAGTGATGCTAGCATAGCCGATAGCGGGGCTATCGCGGCACCCAACATTGATTCACCTCTTTTCTGGTCTTCTTTCTTCTACTTGTTGGACATCCTCTCGACGTGGTGAAATGCTGCTGCATATAGTTAAGTATAAGTGGCTAGTAGCAGTGCTTTGGCTGGACTGTAATGAAGGTTAGAGATGAAAAAGGTGGGAGCGAGGGAAAACGCGCCTACTCAATTGCGCTGATCACCGGAAGTCGGTTAGGGCTGAACTTTGAGAATTTAATTTGATTTATAGCGTCAAATCATGCTCTATGGTGTTTTAAGCCCCCAACGTCTCCTTCCAGCCAGCCCTGCGGCCTGGAGAGCAGCAGAGCCTGGACCACGGCTCAGCGTCGGGCGGCGGAGAGGAAGTGGATCCATCTTTTAAAAACCATAGACCCTACGGGTCTAAATGAAAAATACTAAAATGGATCCACTTCTCTTTTTAATCTAAGTTTTACAGGGTATTTTTTTTAAATACTTCCTCCCACTGCTCTGGTCTCCTCTCTCCTTAGGTTTTATCTGGACTTCCTCTGCAGCACATTATACCCAACTTTTTAACCCCCCTACATGCTTTCTTTTCTTTTCCTTGTTTTTCCTTTGTTTTCTATTTTAAATGACCTTTTTTATGGTTTTAATCCATATTTATGATTAATAATAACTATTTCTTGTAATATTTCCATATATTTGTCTTTTATAGCATGCTTCCTAGATTTTATTATTCTTTCCTTTCGGGGGTTAATTTCTATCTGCAGAGGAGGTCCTACCTAATATTTTTATGTTTTTTTAATAAATATTTTAAAGATACCTTGGTTGTCCTTTATAACTTTTATTCTGCCTTACCTATATTTTAATAATTTGATTGTGCTTCTGTTTTTATTGCTAATATTTATTATTATTATTATTATTATTATTATTATTATGATGATGATTATTATTATTATTACAAATTGAATTACTTGCCTTAAAACTTTAAAGGAACACGCCGACTTTTTGGGAATTTAGCTTATTCACCGTAACCCCCAGATACATACCCTTCTCATCGCCGTGCGTGCTGTAAGGCTGTCTGATGGCTCCAGCGGCATCAGGCCAGCACATAACATGCAGGTGAATGGTTCCAGCAATCCTACTGCTCCGAATAAGTGACAAAATAACGCCAACATGTTCCTATTTACATGTTGTGATTTGTAGAATCACAGCGTGTACAAAAAACAATGTAACATGAGACACAGCCATCTTCTAAGCGTAAACAAACCGGGAACTATATTCTCAGGCGGAAGAATATAGTACTTGGGCGGAATGATTTGCTTTGCAGCAAGCCTGTCTGAGAGTATAGTGTCTTATGCCTGGCTGGCTGGAGAAAAGTTTTTTTGCACATTCAACTGGATTTTTCTGTTGCACACTATTGTGCCTTTCATAATGGCTGTTCCATTCACGTGCTGGCTTGGCTTGGCTCGGTTTCACTCGGCACGGCCAAAAGTGCCAACGGTAAAACACCACAACGCTGGAGTTGAAACCATCCCATGGTTACCCCAGCTATCCCAGCAGAGGGAACCAAAGATCCACTGACCACTGTCAGCATTAACATCTGCTGTCCTTTGTTTGTCCAGACGATGGAGCCGGTGGACCAGCTGCTGCAAGGGGTGGACCCGGCCAGAGACAGAGAGCTGTGGGTGCGGGAGAATCAGACCGGAGAGATCAGGCCAGTGGACATAGAGATCTGACCTCAGTGCTGTGCTTATGCTCACACTCAGGAACACTGAGACCGAGGCTGCATGGCTCAGGACTGACTTCTAACAGACTGAGGGAGGATCAGTCAGCGCTCATTGGCTCTTCACCCCCCGACAACAGCCTGCTGAGGATGTTGTCAGTATTTGGGGAATATTGTGAGAAACCTAAGCGATGAATGAAGATGTCAGAAAGTGACAGGTCGTAGTTTTCTGTTATGCAAGCTGATGGCCAGCTGAGACGGCACAGGGAAATGGGATCAAAGAGTGTGAATGGTAAGGCAAAAGGTGAGACGAATGATCAAGAAGCGCCAACATGAACATTTAACACCTGTCAATGTTTATTAGCTTTGTGTCAAGCAGCAGTGTAATGCGGCAGTTTGCTTGTGCTTTTGCTCTGTGAGGTAATTCTCTGATTCACTTCTACAAGTTGTTGGCAAAAATGATTGAACAGATGTTGCTAAGCAAAATGCATTCTGACCTAAGAGTGATATAACCGTGTCCCAGAATAAGAATAAGGTATTTAAATACTACTATCCCTATATATAGTGTGCAGGTATTGATGGTTTGCTAAGCCTCGCCCACCCTTGTTATGGCGTGTTCACACAGAGGCGGCGCAAATATTCACACCGCTTTATTCGCCGGAGTTTGGTCGTATTGATCATTGATCATTTGTGAGAGCTGCAGGCACCAACAATGTTTTTTCTGTCATTAATATGGCCGAATAACCCCTGTGGCTGCTTTTTTCCTGCTGTGGAATTCCCAGGTTCGTCAGAAATTCAAACGCCGTCATGTCTGGATAACAAATTTCATCTGGAAGAGCAAAAAGCACAGTCATTTTTCAAGGAAGTAAATGTTTGGTCTGGATGACTGCCAATTCCAGCGCTACCTGAGGTTCAGATTTAGCGGTTTTTTAAGTTAATTTAACAGATAAACAGTATATATATATATATATATGAACTTTTAAAATGCTTGTTTTCTGAGTGAAGTTTGGATTTATCAGCGCTATGCTAACATTAAAGCTGCTCCATCAACACAACACCAGACAGACATAAATCTAGGGAGTCCTTAAAGTCACTGCATGGGGGCCTCCAAATTATTGTTAATGTGTATTGTAAAATGTAAGTCTTAACATGAATCCAACATATTATTAGCAAATATAAATCCCCACTGATGATAGACTTACTGGCCTAAAGGTAAGGTAGCCATCCACAGATCCAGTTCGTCCAGAGGATTCACTGTGCCACGTGTATGTTTAACATCAAAACACGATTTATAAAATCATACCAACAATTATCATTTTAATAGCTTAGTATTCTATACAAAAAAAGGTATTTATAAAGGCTTTAGGGCGCCCTACACCTTATTGTAGGCCCAGATTAATATGCAACTTCATTTTATACAATATATGTAGTAGGGGGTCCCTGATCTGTTTCTCTTTCAGTTCAGGGGTCCTTGGTTTGAAAAACGTTGAAGACCTCTGTTCTAGACCTTACCAGGTAGTATTGTTACTTTGATTTTGATTTAATTATTTATGTTGTTGAATTTAATTTGTATCTGTAATAATTTTGCGTGATGCTTTGGCAATATTTTTTTTGATACATGCATGCCAATAAAGCTAATTGAATTGAATTGGTAGTCCAACTTCCTCTCTTACTTTTTGTAAGAAATTGTATTTCCGGCCGCTCTCTGTAGGTAATGAGTAGCTGCAGAGCTACAATTGTCTATTCCTCCATTTCTGATTCAATGTCAGGACCTCAGGACGATCTAAACACTGATTGGCTTTCACATCACATCAATTTCTCGCTTGAGTTCAAATATTTAAACTCATGCAAATTTGCGGCGTTGGCGCTAATTCTGCGTCATTTTCGCAGCGCCAATCGTGTCATGTCCATTTGCGTCTTTGCATTGACTTTTTTGGCGTTTTTCCATTACATGGTACCTGCTCGACTCGCCTCGACTCTACTCGCCTCGACACGCTGTGCGTCCGTTTTCCATTGCAGATTTTAGTACCGCCTCAGCGTGGCTGGTCGTCATAGCGACTGCCGTGGGCGTGGCTTAGTAGCGTTGGCTTTTCCCCGACTCATTTCCTGGTTCTCCGTCTCCGTAAACAACATGATATCAAAGAGATAGTTAACTTTTACTGCTCCAGATTTCCCACAGTGGTCAGAAAGAACAGGGGAGACACTTTGTTTCTCTCACATATATATGACTCTAGAGTCGCTACTCGCTGCGGAGATAATCGCCGTCACTCTCTCACTTCTCCCTTGCTCACCAGCTCCCCACACACACACATCACACATGCACACACCAGCGCACAAGTATAAACATCAGGCCACTTGTATGCTATGGAGAAAGCTCTGCGTGGAGCCTCCGGCAGCAAAAAAACACCGCTGGCTAAACTATTTAAAAATGCCGTCTCTCGCTAGCAATGCAGTGATCAGTGACGATTCTTTCCGACCAGTCAGCAGCCTGCAGGTTTTCACGTCACCGTTTCGGCTCGCCTCAGCTCGCTTGGAACCTCGACTGAGGTGGTACTAAAAAAAGTATCTGTTAGCAGGTACCAGGTACTTTTTTTCATAATGGAAAACCAAAAAAGGCGAGTAGAGTCGAGGCGAGTCGAGCCGGTACCATGTAATGGAAAAGCGCCATTTGTGTACTCACACCGCCGAATTATGGCACACCCCCTTGATGTGAACACACCATTATTGTTGCTACACCTGTCAAGCGTACCATGCTGCCATTTACAAAAAAAACTATTATGTTTTTGAAACTATAGGTCTTTGATTTCACAGAGAAGTAAACATCAGCTTTTCATTTCTGGATTTTGTTGGCTGAAATGATATCTGTTGCTAGCAGAATTAGGGCTTTAATTAGCTTGTGTACGTTAATGCTAATGCTAAATCAGCTGACTTTTAAAAGTTTCCAATTTGTTTTAAAACGAGAATCCTGTAAAAGAGACTTAAATATGCACATACATGATGCTCAAAGACTAGCTAACAAGTCCCACCAAAAGTTAGCATCCTCCCTAGCTGATGATTCAGAAGACATGGAAATAAAGAAACAACATTGTTCTTATTTTAGGGTAGAGCTAGTTAACCCTAGTATAATAATTCAAAATGCAATTCAAATGGTATTTGATCTAATATAACTTTGGTTTGGATGCTTACTATAGAAATTCTTTTAACAATATGCTTCACTTTCATGAGAGAAAAGGATGTACGAATGACAAATAATCTGAGTTCAGCAAACTTAACACTATCGAACACAGGTTTCGCTGGACTTTCGCTACCTTTCTAAAACATATAAAGAGCAGGACATGGCCACAAACGTTCCCTTTAAACTCTGATATGGCACCATCGGCCCCCAACCCAGTCGAAGTCCTGAGCGGGTTTCTTTCTCATGTAACCTGTAAAATCAAATAATATAATTATCTAATGACATGCCCATTGTCTTTTGTAATTTTGCCAAGTTACTATTGAAGGTCATAAAGCAAACATTAGCTAGTACAGGCTAACATTTGCAGCCTACTTTAGAGCACATAAACCATTCATTACAATTTTGCTCTTTTGGGTTTTTGGTTCTTGAAAAAAGACTCCACCCTCCAAGCGGTTTTGATACTATTGTATTTGGTAGTATTGTTTTTTTTAGTATATGCGTGTTTGCGAAATCCGAAGCTTAGCAGGCCTGCCCCACGTAGCTACGGTTGCTAAGCTATCGTTGTTCTCCGCCGAAGTTTAGCAAACGTTTCTTTCTCTTGGGGGAGGGACACGTGTAACGTTTTGATACTTGATTTCCACTTGTTTTACTTTATTCCTAATAAGAATTAGGAATCAGCCAATTGCACTTTATACCCAAATGATTTTTAGAAGATATACTGTAAGTTGTTCATATGAAAAGTATTCTAAAGAGAACTTACCCATTTTATTACTAAAGTGTAAATACATGGGATGTGGGATTTGATTTGCAATGAAAGGAGGCTCTATTGCCTGGGAAGGATGTAAAATACAGTATGAGACTTTTGGTACTGAAAATATATGGAACATACAAAGTGTTTTTATGCAATACAACAGCCCTCTTATTATGTTTTGAAAATATAAGTAAATTGCTTCAGTTGGATTCAGTGTCAGTGCTGCTGCCGAAGCTAAATGTTGAACAAAATGTTCTTTTACACCCATGTCTTGTCCAGTATTAGTGCTTAGTATTACTTGACTATTGAGAGAAGAGTACTAAGATTCTTTTGTACATTAACAGCTAAAGGTTGACATTTTTCATCAATAAAAGCAAAATATGTATCTTATGTCATAACATGCTTCTTTCTGTGTTGGTTTTTGCTTTGTATGTGATGTTTTTGTATGATTACAAAATTGGAAAAGGCATATATAATTGAAAAAAATGAATTTTATTTCCTTAAAAAACACATTTTCATATTCAACAATAAAATAAACCATTTTATTGTTGAATATGAAAATGTGTTTTTTGACCAAGCCATGTTACAGATTTAGGCAGCAATAATAAAGATGTGGTTACAAATTCAGACAAAGATATACTGGACTTCATCAGATTTTTTACAGTTTTTTTCTTATTACCTAAAATAACTCATGTATTAATAGCATTGTGTTGCATATCTTCTTTGGTAATACTTTATAATGATTTGCTATTAGTTAAAGATGCAGTAGGTAAGTCTTATAAAAGTAACTTTCTGTCATATTTGCTGAAACTGACCCTATGTTCCAGTAGAACTACATGAATTATGTAATATAAAAAAAATCCAGCTCCTCTGGCATGACCTACAGCCTGTAGTGTGATTGGCAAAATTCCACCGCTCCCGGTTGATTTTCTCCAATCAGGGCCACAGGGGGTGTCTATCTGCCTGTCAATCACTGCTCAGGCACGTACACGCATATAAGAGCGTTCTCCCCTCCCTGCGCACAAGCTGCAGAAAGGTTTCCCCAAACTCGGGTGAATATTGGAGTGGCTTTTCAGAGGTGGCGTGAGCTGCGGGATTTTAAAGATCTGAAGAACGATGGAGATGTAGCCACATTTCTTCTCGACAGGTAACATAATTACCATGAATGATTTATCTTTCACTTGGTTATTAGTTGTCAAAAGTCCACAAAGCTACATTGGTGAGGATAATTGTAACGTTTGCACAGTGGTCGGTCTGATATTATGCTGAAATGGCTAACGCTAGCCTGCTAGTTAGCATCGTTTTACTGTTGGTGAGTAAAGTTAACATTGTGTTAGTGTTTAGTTATTGAAAATGTTGTCTGACATGCCGGCAGTTCTGTCACACTCCCTTGTGTGGGCGGGGCTTAGGAGACGGTTTGGGCTGCAGCAGAAAGGGGGGAGGGACTAAGAAGTTGTCGATGTTCAAATTTGTTGGCAAAGTCCTGGATCTTCACAATCTTACCATCTTATGCAGCTTTAATGAAGAACTAATCATTTATGTTTGTCCTTTGTTGATACACCACAGCACACTACACAGTACTGTAGACACATGTGATTGGTGTATGCTGCAAGCTTCAACAGTTAGAACTGGTGGAAAGGTTTTTATATATCTCTCTGGCAGGTAGGAAGTATTGGCTTAATACAGTATTTAGCACATAGACCTGTACATTATAGCTTGAAATGTTTAACATTGTGTTCTTCAGATTAGCACTATAAGGAATCAACAAAAGCTTGCAGCCGAGACTTCTGGGCTAAGGTTAGCCTAGTCTTGTATTTGTCTAGCCTCACTCTTCTGCTGTACTAGCTAGTAGAACGTGTTATAAAAATTACTAGTTAGCCATTTAAATTTACAGAATATGGTGCTGTCTTTGTAAAATAGACAGTAAAAAATACTGGACAAAGCTTAAAGGTCTAAGAAGTGAAGCCAAAGCTGAAGCTCCTTAACCCTTGTGTTGTCCTTCGGGTCCCAGTGACCCGAAGGACAACACAAGGATTATGTACTTCCGTTTACTTTGTTGAGAATTGCTCTCTAAACCCTGTTTCTTGTAAAGTAAGTAAGTAAAGTTTATTTCTAGAACACATTTAAACACAGTTTAAGCTGACCAAAATGCTGTACAAACCCTTGTTTAGAGAGCAATTCTCAACAAAGTAAACGGAAGTACATAATCCTTGTGTTGTCCTTCGGGTCACTGGGACCCGAAGGACAACACAAGGGTTAAAGCTGCATTCTCTCTAACTTCCAGCAGGGGGAGACTCCACTGGCTCCTGTTTCTATAGAAGTCTGTGAGAAAATGAGTCTACTTCTCTCTTGATTTATTACCTCAGTAAACATTTTCATAATGAGTTTATGGTCTCAATCGCTACTTGTAAGTCTTCTTCAACACAGTGTGATGTTCATTTAATTAATGATGCTCCCATTTATTTTAAAATACACGATAAAGCAGGGGACGCTTTAGGACCTGTCAATCAGGACAGAGGCTTAGCAATGCTAACCATGCTAACACTGGGGACATTAAAATAAACCTCAACTTGTTTTTGGCTGATATGCATGTTTTTCATCTTAAACTTTTACCAACATTTTGGTTGCCTAGAAATGTCTTTTTTAGTGTTCATTAGCCAACTCCACTGGACTCCACTCACTTCAGAAGTTGAAAAAAGTTTTCCTCTTTATATTTAGCTTAGCGTTTAGCTTAGTGTTTAGCTTAGCGCTTAGCCAGCATCTCCAGCTCCACCCACTTGACCAAATATGGTCAGATTGATTTCAAAATACTAAGATGGCGACGGCCAAGATCGAGGCTTCAGAAGTCAGCAGTCCACAACCCAACGGTTGCTGCTACGTTGTCTATTATTACAGTCTCTGCTTCGTGCCGTCCCCCCAGACCCTAGCAGTTGGGAAACTTTTAACTAGTTTACAGATAAATTAAGCTTTCACTGCAGTTTTAGATTTCCCATCATCTAGGGAAGCCGAGGCAGTATTGAATATATTGTTTCATTTTTGTGAGAACATTAAGTGGACAGTTTACCACAGTACACCATTTATAAATGGTGAATAGTTTATACTTCAGATTATATGGATTACTTTTTGTAATAAACACCTTTTGGTATTTTAGAACAAAATTACAGTACAGTTTCCATATTCAATCAGTTTTTAACAAACATATAACATTATGAAGTGTATACAAAAGTGGAAGCTATGATCTTACAAAGAGAGGAAGGAACGAGTACATTATAGAAAAGTTCAAAAGGAAATGTAGAGTATACACACACAGGTGACACACATTGAATGGTTTGCTAATGACCTGTATGTGTTGAGACATCATACTGTAGCACTTTTCCAGTCAGATTGTGAGTGCCGTAGCGGCTGGAGAAATTTGGAGCTCTGACATTCTACCATTCTACCCGCTGGGTTTCTAATCCACCATGAGCTTCTTGAGCGAGTTGAGATATGCTGGGATGAGGGAGCTGACAGACTCGTCATCGTTGAGGATCTTCTCCCCTCTGCCCTCTGACCCCACGGAGCTGGGGGAGCGGACCAGGCCAGGGTACGGGGTACTGTAACCCTGGGGGAGCACACATGGCTCACAGTCACATTTAGACAAAGCCCACCACAATTACACATTGTTTTTAGCACTACCACAAAAGATTTTTAAGGAAAAAGTCAATCAAACAATTTTCCTAAAGTAGGAGTAATCACATGCAAACATTGTAACAAAATGTATGAAAGGTAACGCAGGCCGTTACTGGTCTTTGATAATAGACACAACATTGAGGTTTTAGGCATTAAGGTAACACTTTATAATAACCATCACTAATAAATGGTAAACTTGGTTTAACTTGAGTTAAGTCATTTTACTATGAACAAACAATGAAATTATAATTAATGATTACTATTTAATAATTTAATGTTGCATACATAAAAAATATATATATTAATGATTACTAAATGATTTTAGGATGGTTATTATATAGCTGATGATTAGAATACATGTTTTAATGGTTAAGAAGTACTTTGTAAATCATCTATAAACATAATTTATCAGGGCAGAAATAATCAATAATCATCTCTTTTATACATCACTAAAAAAGATTTAATGAAACCACTTATTAATCCTTAGCTAATTATTAGCATTAGTTTGTGTCTTTGTAAAGGAGGGTGGGGGGTCATAACCGTCATACAATATTATATTAGCATTAAATTAGCATTAAATTCGAACTCTGAATAACAACAAAATCTAGTACACACCACATTTGTCAGAACATAATCCTAAAAACCCTTAACGCAGAGGACGCCTGAGTCGTCAGCCTATCACCTGGCTGCTGCAGAAGGAAACCGGAAGTACTTACAGAGGAGTAGCCCTGTCCCAAGCTGCCTCTCCTCTTGGTCCTGATCTTGGTGAGTGCTGACTCAGCAATGTCCGCTCGCTCCTCAGCGTCATCCAGTTCATGGACCGTCTTCCTGTACTTCGCCAGGTTCATGGTAGCTTGTTCCTCCTGCAATGACAGACAGAATATCAGCACAGTGACATGTACTGCAGGTCACATGTCAGGGTACACAGAGCCCTATTTATTTTTGTTTTCCTGCTCTCCTGTGATTCCCGTCAAGCCCATCACGCCCACCCATCCATCCTACTATATCTCAGATTGATCACGTAGACACACACACCCAACACAACAACTGACTGTGTGATGTTTCTTTTGTGTTTTTGCTGTTCTGTTAATGTTGTGTCTTCTGTCTTGCAGTAAAAAGATAAAATAAAAAAGGGCTCTGCGTGACGTACTGCCTCTTCCACTTGTCTCTTGTAGGCCCTCATCTTGTTCTGCAGCCTCTCCACCAGCTCCTGCATCCTCTGCTGGTTCTTCTGCTCCTCCTCAGACTCAAACAGCAGCTCCTTCAGCCGACGCTCGTTCTTCCGCAGAGTCTTCACCGTCTCAGCGTGCCGCTTCTGCTCCGAGTCCAACTCCAGCTCCATCTCCTTCACCTGCACACAGACATGCAACTGTGACTTCACTCCAAGTGTTCAGCAAGTTTTCCAGCTGACCTAGTTGGTACTCAAAGGGTAAACTGTATTTGCCAAAGTTGTAGTTAACCCAAAAGTGAGAACAGCTGTAATGTTGCTAATAATTCCTCATTGCACAGGAAAACTGTGTCCTCAACTAAAGAAAGTACGCTTGATTACAAAGTCTGTAAAGTGTGAAGGACAGTTTTACTTGTACTATTTGCCTTTGCTGTCTCTCCTAAACTGTCTCATTGTCTCACAGCTCGTGTTTCTTGCCTCATCTGATCTATTTTGGTGATGTTTCTGCATTTCCGGATCCCAGCAATAACTAGGTAATTTTAACATAACATACAGTAGAGATGGCCAGAACTCAGTCTGCAAAAAAAAATCATTCTGAATGGGGGTAGTGTGTTTAGGCTGCAGTGGAGGTTGTTGCCACGGGGAACACGGAAAACAAATGCAGCAGGCCTGCAGCAAAAAGTTGAGAACAATGGTTGGGTTTTAAGGCGGTGTGAGAGTCCCGTACAGGAAACAGGAAACTTCACTGCCTCTATCGCTGCCACAAGAAAGTTTCTAAACATCAAACACAAGCTCTGAACTGCCCGGGAGTTTGTGGAACAGCTGACTGTTTCCTACGTCCCTCCGTCTCTTTTCTTTCTCTTTCTCCGGGAAATGAAGCTGCCTTCAAGTGCGCTTGGAAACGGCCAGATCTATAAATGACTTGGCGGAAAACAGGAACTGTGAAATATAGTCTACTTGTGCTACATTGGGGGTTAAAGAACACAAAATAACGTCAGACACATGGACCATTTCATTGACACTCCCACACCGCAAGGGCTTTTTTTTGGTCTGAATGGGCCTTAAA
This sequence comes from Perca fluviatilis, assembly GCF_010015445.1. Taxonomy (NCBI): domain Eukaryota; kingdom Metazoa; phylum Chordata; class Actinopteri; order Perciformes; family Percidae; genus Perca; species Perca fluviatilis. The sequence goes on along the minus strand of NC_053132.1, from coordinate 27,493,875 downwards.
GACACAAAGAAAAGAGGGGGTCACTAGGGGTCCCCAATTTGTGCCCTGGGGCCCCGAGCAGGTTAATCTGGCCCTGGAACATACTTTTTTCTTCCCAATGGATGTTGATGCTCAATATACTAGTTGTTTACACAAAATAAATTACAACAAGAAATACTTGTTGCTTTACAAGCGTTCCTTTTCCCACATTTTTATATTGTTTGTGTACAAGTAGAAATGTTGGCCTAACAGTGGTGCTACAGGAAAGGTCAGAGAGTCCAGAGTCCAACACATCATCCTGTAGGAGTCATGAATATTCATCACAGCTTTCACAGTCAGCAGATGTCAAAATGTCTTGTACAAAGTCCTAACACGTGACTGCATACCTTTCCCTCTAACTTCTGGATGATCTTCTTGCCTCCTTTCAGAGCCATCTGCTCGGCCTGGTCCAGCCTGCTGCTCATGTCTCTGACCTGAGCCTCCAGGCCTTTCTTCACTCTCTCCAGGTGGAGCGTGTGCTCCTGCTCTAGACGCAGCTCCTCCCCCACTCGCTCCAACTGAAACAAATACACCCACACACATTTCAATTCAACTCCAAATAACTGAACATGTGGCCAGTCTCTGCTGCCGTAATATCTCAACACCAATGGTCTTGTCTGTGTTGTACCTCGCAGCTGGCTTTCTTGGACTTGTCTGTGGATGCTCTCAGCTCTGCATGCAGCTCCTCGTGCTCCTGCTGCAGAGTCTGGAGATCCCCCTCCAGCTTCCTTCTCCCACTCACAGCCAACTGAAACTGAACACACAAGAGAAAAGATTGAGTAAGTCATTAGTCTACGGCAGTTAGAACTTCAGCTGCAGCCTCTGCAGGACCCCGGCAGTTATCACCTGGTTGTTGAGGTGGCTGTGCTTCTCGCTAGCCTCCTGCAGCTTCGTCTCACAGACCCGTCGGGCCCGCTCGGCGCTCTCCAGGGCTGCAAGGGTCTCCTCGACCTCGCTGACCAACAGCATGCAGCGTCGTTCCACAGCCCCCTGGTCCTCCCTGCATTCCTCGTGGCTCCGGACCTCCTCCTCCAGCTGGGCCTGCAGCTCCTGGGACAGGGCAGTTATTCTGTTAGTAAGCCTCGGAGGACAGCAGAGTAAAAAAGACACTGTATCCGGTGATCACACCTTAATCTGCTGCTGCATCTTCTTGCTGCTCTTGCTTAGCTCAGCATTGTTTTTGGTGAGCAGGTCCACCTGCAGCTCCAGTTCGCTGATGGCCGTCTCCAGTTTCTTCTTCAGCTTTAGCCCCTCTATTTTGCCTTTGACCTCGACATCCAGACTGGCCTGCAGGGTGTCCAGCGCCCTCTGGTGGCTTTTTCTGACAGAGGAGGGGAGGGATGGTTGTAAAGAAGAGGGTGAACTATGCATGTATCACTGCAGAGCCAGTCAGATGGGTTAAATGGGACAGGCCTCACCTCCAAAGACAATCTACCATCACATTGTTGAAGGAATAAGGGGAGACAAAGGACAGGATGAATACAGTTAGAGTTAGAGAACTACAGAGCATTAGTGCCATAGGTAATAATGATAGAGTACTTTCCAGGCAAGACACAAAATGGTTTCCAGAAGTAGGAAAGTAAGATAATGAGGCATACGCAGCAGTAAACCATGCAACCAATATTAAAGTCACAATTAGGATTTCTTTCCATCATTTTATGTACAGATGAAACAAACAAGAAACAACTTATTTAATATTGAGCTTTAGAGGTGTTTAAAGATAAAATGGTAAATTTGACAAAAAGCAAATATACCTATTTCCCAAAATGTCATATTATTCCTTTAAGACAAGATTTCAAAGCAGAGACAGTTTTAGCTGACCTCATGCTAAGAGGTTTTAAACTTGGACTCAGGAACAGTAAATAGACTCAACGTTGTTAGGATATAAGGCATTCATAATCATCTCTGTGTTTCTACAATGAGAGCATTGATCTTGGATTTTTTTTACTGGAGATATTCCTAAATTGATAATAACAGGACTGGACTTTTACTTCATAAAGCCATTTCCAAATATTTGAGGTTTAGGGCAGATGATCAGGACCTCGGTCTTGTTAGATAGAAAGTTATAGGACTTCCAGTCTTCTATGTGATCGAAGCAGCTACAGTTAGTGAAAAAATTATTTGATCCCCTGCTGATTTTGTACATTTGCCCACAGACTATAATTTTAATGGTAGGTTCATTTGAACAGTGAGAAAAAATCCAGACAAACGCACATCAAACACGTTATAAATTGATTTGCATTTTAATAAAAGGAAATAAATATTTGACCCCTCTGCAAAACATGACTTAGTACTTTGTGGCAAAACCCTTGTTGGCAATCAAAGAGGTCAGTTGTTTCTTGTAGTTGTCCATCAGGTTTGCACACATCTCAGGAGGGATTTTGTCCCACTCCTCTTTGCAGATGTTCTCTAAGTCATTAAGGTTTCGAGGCTGACTTTTGGCAAATCGAGCCTTCAGCTCCCTCCACAGATTTTCTATGGGATTAAGGTCTGGAGACTGGCTAGGACACTCCAGGACATTAATGTGCTTCTTTTTGAGCCACTCCTTTGTTGCCTTGGCTGTGTGTTTTGGGTCATTGTCATGCTGGAATACCAATCCACGACCCATTTTCAATGCCCTGGCTTAGGGAAGGAGGTTCTCACCCAAGATTTGATGGTACATGGCCCCGTCCATCGTCCCTTTGATGCGGTGAAGTTGTCCTGTCCCCTTAGCAGAAAAACACCCCCAAAGCATAATAGTTCCACCTCCATGTTTGACGGTGGGGATGGTGTTCTTGGGGTCACAGGCAGCATTCCTCCTCCTCCAAACACGGCGAGTTGAGTTGATACCAAAGAGCTTGATTTTGGTCTCATCTGACCACAACACTTTCCCCCAGTTCTACTCTGAATCATTTATATGTTCATTGGCAAACTTCAGACAGGCATGTACATGTGCTTTCTTGAGCAGGGGGACCTTGCAGGCGCTGCAGGATTTCAGCCCTTCGCGGCGTAGTGTGTTACCAATTGTTTTCTTGGTGACTATGGTCCCAGCTGCCTTGAGATCATTGAAATGATCCTCCCATGTAGTTCTGGACAGCCCTTTGGTCTTGGCCATGGTGGAGAGTTTGGAATCTGATTGATTGCTTGCTTCTGTGGACAGGTGTCTTTTATACAGGTAACAAGCTGAGATCAGGAGCACTCCCTTTACGAGTGTGGTCCTAATCTCAGCTTGTTACCTGTAGAAAAGACACCTGGGAGCCAGAAATCTTTCTGATTGAGAGGGGTCAAATACGTATTTCTCTCATTAAAATGCAAATCAGTTTATAATGTTTTTGACATGCGTTTTTCTGGATTTTTGTGTTGTTATTCTGTCTCTCACTGTTCAAATGAACCTACCATTCAAATTATAGACTGATAATTTCTTTGTCAGTGGGCAAACGTACAAAATGATTTTGTACGTTGGGGATCAAATACTTTTTTCCCCTCACTGTATGCAATGAGGTGTGTTAGAATTACAGGTATGTCTGCATAGCACTATAAAGGCATGGGGAGGAAGATGATAAAAATGAAGGATTAAGAGGAAGCTGAGCTACCTAGTAGCTTCCATCTCTTCCTCCTTCTCCTGAAGTCTGCGCTCCAGCTCCCCTCTAGCCTGAGACATGTCCAGCTGCAGCCTCAGCACCTTGGTCTCCTCGGCCTGGGGGGGAGAAGCAGAGAAAGAAAGAAGAGTAAGCATGTAGCAGACACTGACACACAGCAGCTGCAGATAGCCTGCTAACAGCTTACAGCTAACTGCAGCTCTGTACCTCCAAAGCTGCTTCCGACTCTTCTAGTGAGCCCTGTAGCTCTTCTTTCTCCATCTCAATCTTCTTCTTTGCCTTCTGAAGCTCATGGACACTTTTGCCTCCATCTGAGAGCTGCTCTGTGAGGTCCGCTACCTCCTCTGTCAGACAAAGACATTCATTCATGAAACCATGGTTACTATTCAACTATTCCTTCAAACCTGCAAGAGGCATGGAGTGTACTCTCCAACCCTGATAGGCCTTGTTGTCCCTGCGCAGGGCCTCAAGCTGCTCCACAGACTCTTCATGGGCCGACCTGACTTTGGAAAGCTCGCTGGCGTGTTGCCTGCCCTCCTTCTGGCAGCCTTCCACCTCCGCCACCAGCTCCTCACACTTGTGCTTCCAGTCTATGAGGTACTTCTCCAGGACGCGCTGCTTTTTATCCAGAGCCTGAGCACAGCTTCTGGCCTGGGACAGGGAACACATGCTCAAAGACACCCAGAAACAAATTTATTGCACTGCAGCACTCCCGTGTCCTCTCCTACCTTGTCCAGGTCCATACAGAGTTCCTCCACCTCTCCCTGCAGCCTTTGTTTGCTTTTCTCCAGCGAGGAACATTTGGCCTGGGTGGCTTCCACAGCCTCCTCGGCCTCCTGAAGCCTGGTGGCCAGCTTCTTCCTGTGACACACACGTTATTTGGACCTTTAAGGTACATTCAGAGCGCAAAATGTGACGGATGACCGCTGGTATCAACACAACGGACCTGGTGTCCTCCAGCTCGTCGGCGTGCTGGATGGTGTCCGCCTCGTGTTTGCTCCTCCAGTGTGTCACCTCACTGTTGAGTTTGGAGACGAGCCGCTGCAGCTCCTGCTTGCACTCCTGCTCCTCCTCCAGCTGCTCCCTTAGCGCCTCGCACTCCTGCTGCACCGAGCTCAGACTGCTGTTGACCACCTGCTTACACTGGCCGCCACGTCACACAAACAGGTGGGAACGTTTTTGTTAATGCATTTGCATAGTGGGTGTTTTATTTTTCAGACTTCCATTCTACACAGAGTTCTACACACACACACACACACACACACACACACAACACACCTTGACCTCCTCGTCCAGTTGTTTCTTCACTTCTTCCAGCTGCAATGTGAGCAGAGTCTTGGAGTGGCTCAGCTGGCTGGCTCTGCTCTCTGCCTCTTCCATCTGTCGACTCACGTCTGCATTATCAGCTGACAGGACACACAGGGACACACAGGGACACGCAGGAACACACAGGGACACACAGTGACACACAGGGACACTGATTATCATACAGTAGCTTACATATGCCAGCTTCTTTAGCCATACATAAATTAGGTAGCAAGGATGAAATGGAGCATCAATAGAAAGCAGCACTAATATCTGTGTCTGAGCTCTGTGGGTAATAAATCAACACATTTGCATGCAATTGTAAACAAGGTAAAGTCATGTTCTTCTGTTATAGGGGCACACCTCTCATTTTATATTAGCCATTGAATGCAGTTGCCTTGCCTGATCTAGAAGAGCTGCTTCAAGTTTCTGAAAATACTGGGACACCACTTGAATAATCTACTTAGAGTTTTAAAGAATTGGGCAATGTAAAGACACTATTGAGTTGCATTATGCGTAGTGTAGAGAACGGAGCATTGATTGTGACCCTTCTCTTTTACATCTGTCACTGCAAGTCAAAAAATAAATCTTTGACATGTTCTTTAGAGGTGTCCTGAAACTGTACGTGAATGTGTGATGATCTTAAAGCAATACTAAAGAACTTTTCCCGCTTTGGTCCCCTTACAGATTGGAAGCGGAATTGTCCATTACATTACCTTATGCAAGTTTTCCAGATCGGGTATCGGATCTGTAGTTCAAATGAACTGGACAAGTAGGGGGACCGAAGCGGGAAAAGTTCATGAGTGTTCCTTTAAGGGCAACTGAGGAGACATGTCATGACATGTCAGAGGTGTGTAGCACCTGAGAGTCTGTTCCTGGCCACACTGAGCTCGGCCTGGGCCCTCTGCAGGTCCTCGGCTTTCCTGTTGGCTTCTGACAGCTGCTCCTCCAGCTTCTTCATCTGGCTTTCTGAGGACGTCTGCAGCACACAGGTTACACTCACAAGTTAAACATGTTCAAAATTGTCAACCTCAAAACATGTGAGCTAATGTCCTGAGGGCTAACGTCCTGAGGGCTAACGTCCAGACCTTGGCTTTCTGCAGACTGTCCAGAGAAGCAGCCAGCTCGTCTACCTCCATCCTCAGGTTCTGCTTGTCCTTCTCCAGTTTGGCTCGGCTCCGCTGCAGAGCCTCACACTGCTCGCTCAGCTCTGCCATGGCATCGCTGTGCCTTTTCCTCAGTGACGCAGCCAGCGCGTCTGACTGGACAGAGGTCTCCTCCAAGTCTCGCCTCAGGCGCAGCAGCTCAGCTTCTCGCTTCTTGTTCACCTCCATCTGTTATCACACACAGGCTGCATGTCAATATCTGTATTTCGACTTGTATCCTCCACAAATTGTAATGTATGTATTTCCTTTCTTTGGATTTGTAAATTCAACAGAAATTAATATTGCTAGCTTGTTGAAAAACAAAATGATGGTAACGCCCCAATTCCCTCACACACGCAAGCTGGACACATTTGACTAGATATTATTATAGGAATGGTCCATGGGCCCAGTCCAGACAGCAAGTCTTCACCAGCTTCACAGATTCAATAATTAATATAATGCGCACATATATATATATATATATATGCTCATTTGATTTCTTGCTGAGATATAAACTCTGTGTGTTACATATGAAGCTCGAGCTAGGAGACAAATTAGCTTAGCTTAGCATAAAGACCGCAAAGAGGTTCAAAGGTGCTGGTTGGTGGGTATTGTACACTTTGTTAGCTGTTTCTCCCCTCTTAATTCTTTATGCTCAGCTGAGAATGCTATAAATCTTGCTATATAACTTTTTTGGGGAAAGCAAGCAGTGTATAATCCTAATTTGTGCAGTTTTAAAACCAGTAATGGTCTAAAGTGTGTCATGTAGTTTACCTGTGAGGCGGTCACGCCTCCTGCTTCCTCCAGCCGGTCAGTGAGATCCTCCAGCTCTCTGCTTAGATCTGCTCTCTGCTTTTCCACCTGCCAACAAACAGAGCAGTCACACACATTTCATTAGGATTCTATATTACACCATTTTATTATAGCATTGTAATAAGTCCTTTCTGTCCTGGTTGATGAACAGCTCCACTGTATTAAAGCTCAGGCAGAAGACTTCCACTGTTCTGCCCTGCAGCAGGACAGGATATTCAGCCAGCAGAGGATCAGGATGATTGACAGCCTATACGGGGAAGTGAACGTTCAGAGGTCAGAGGGATCCAATCAGAGCAATACGTCCAAGTCTCATCTGTGAACTCCTCCTGACAGGCTGTCTTCATTGACTTGTTTTACTAGTGGAGGCAGCTTCACAAGCTGTTAACACCACGTTATCACCTTATAAGGTTGTTATTAACTATGCTAGCAAACAGTTTCCTACTCTACATGAAGCAGACACTATTATGAATGCATATTTGTGTTGTGTTTGCATAGCTGTTTTCTGTCTCTACCAGCTCCTGAGAAACGTATGTCTCCTCAGTTCAGCTGCTGAATGCTCCACTGTGTTCACCAGCTAGCTGAGCAGATGAGAGCATTGAGAATGAAAAACTATGGCTGGAAGATGCCACAGCGCTCTTTCACAGTACACATGGGCAAATCCATTGTTAATATGAAAACAATAGCTTTAAATATGTGCCATATTTTTGTATGCATATTATTAGTCTCACTTTAAGTGACTGTAACAATGTAACAATGTCCATCCATCTTCGTCCACTTATCCGGTATCGGGTCGCGGGGGGAGCAGCTCCAGCAGGGGACCCCAAACTTCCCTTTCCTGAGCCACATCAACCAGCTCCGACTGGGGGATCCCGAGGCATTCCCAGGCCAGGTTGGAGATATAATCCCTCCACCTAGTCCTGGGTCTTCCCTGAGGCCTCCTCCCAGCTGGACGTGCCTGGAACACCTCCCTAGGGAGGCGCCCAGGGGGCATCCTTACCAGATGCCCAAACCACCTCCACTGGCTCCTTTCGACGCAAAGGAGCAGCAGCTCTACTCCGAGCTCCTCACCCTATCTCTAAGGGAGACGCCAACCACCCTCCTGAGGAAACCCATTTCGGCCGCTTGTACCTTGGATCTCGTTCTTTCGGTCATGACGCCTTCATGACCATAGGTGAGGGTAGGAACGAAAACTGACCGGTAGATCGAGAGCTTTGCCTTCTGGCTCAGCTCTCTTTTCGTCACAACGGTGCGATAGATTGAATGTAATACCGCACCCGCTGCGCCCATTCTCCGACCAATCTCCCGCTCCATTGTCCCTTCACTAGCGAACAAAACCCCAAGGTACTTCTCAGCTAACAATTTTTGGTTCCCAGAACGTTCTGGGAACGTTCGTTTTTGGTTGCGCGAACGTTCCCTGAAGGTTAGGTTTGGTTGTGTTTTGGTTATTATGGAAAGTTGGTTGAACGTTCTGGGAACGTTCGTTTTTGGTTACATCGAATGTTCTCCGAACGTTATTAGAACGTTGCAACCTTTAGAGAACGTTCCCCTAACGTTGCAACCTTTAGAGAACGTTCCCCTAACGTTGCAACCTTCAGGGAACGTTGCCCCAACGTTCTTTTTTACATTCCCCTAACCTTTAACAACAATGATACTAATTTTATTATTATTTTAAACCGTCTGCAAGAGCAGGAATGAATTATTATATATTAACAGGAATGAATGAACAGGCAAACTTGATGGGATTTAAAACTTTAATTTGCAATATACAAAGAAGAATAAAAAAAATAGATAAGGATGTAGAGTGCAAAGTAATAGTGCAAATGTATTGTGCAAGATGCATATTGGAATGATAAAGTATGTAATGTGTAGGTGAATGGCCAAAGTGGGGATGAGCCCACTTATCAGCAGTTCAGGAGAGTGATGGCAGAGGGAAAGAAGCTGCTCTTGTGTCTGGTTGTTTGTGTGCAGGGATCTGTAGCGCCCGCCAGAGGGGGGGAGGCAGGAGGATGGCAGCAGTGTAGAAGATGGCCAACAGCTCTTGCTTCTGCAAAACAATAAAAAATAGAGCTCCATGGTTTTGAAGGCTCAGTCCTTCTCAGCTGACCTAAAAAAGAAACTAAAGTTTGATAGGTCATACTAAGAATAAACACATTAACAAAAGCAAGACAAATTGCCTGACTAACAACCCTGTCTTTATTATGATCACAAATATTGATAGTTTTTGATTATTATTAACATCACAGAAGAATTTCAATTTACCGTCTGTGTGGGGCAAACTTCAGCCCTTGCCCAATCAAGTCCTCCGCGTCTGCTGCAGTCAGCGCGGGGAAGTTTTTCTGGGAGACCGCTAGAGTAGAAGTCAAAATGAAGCAACGTTACAAGTCAAATTAAAACCTCTTAGTAGCCAAGCTAAGCATAATACTGATGTGAACAATAAAATAACACCTGCCTGTTATAACCCTGCAGATCGTCAGCTCCTGGAAGGCCTTCTTTCCCTTTCTGCCCCGCAGGATATGTAAGGGCTAATGCCCGACGAGGTGTCCATTGTCAGGTATTAATGGACGACGGCGAGGCGTGAACCGTCGGTCCTCCGCCGAAGTCCATTAATACCTGACAATGGACACCTCGAAGGGCATTAACCCGCTTATACCATGGTCACTTGCCAAATAACATATTTTTAAAACATTAGTTCATATTTTAATTAGTTTTACAATCGAAATCTAAAGTTTATCCAAACAATAACTCCGTTTCCCTGGTTACGCCTGACGGTTTGACTAATACCTGGAACAATCATTCCCATCCATCAGGTTCTTATGCAATGCAAACGTTGTTCTCTCCACCAGGAATTAGGAAGAACCTTAGATACGACTTGCCTCCCTTAGCAACCGGAGATATTTATATAGTCCGCTCAGCTGATAGAAGCCTTCAGTTTAGCTAGGAGCCAGAAAGCTAACGCTACGCTAGCAAGATCCAAAGTCAATAACATTGTGTACAGTTGGCAATCAGTAAAAATAATTTGACAGTATGTTGAACAAGACAAGCTAGCTATCAGCCATGTCATTGTCCCCAAAACAATATGACTTTTACGAAGAATTTGATCCGCAACGTTGCTGTCGGCTGCAGCGGCGAGCCTGAAGCAGCGAGCTGAGATATGTGAGATAACGTTATTCTCTGTGAAACAAAGTCAGTCCAGAGGGCCAGTAGAACTTACTTCTTGCAGCCTGTGTGTTTTAGCGCCATCCTGTGGTGTTCAGAGGACGAGTTGGAAATAATAAATCCACATTTCCTTATTGATTTAATGTAGCGCATTCATTTAGAACAGTAAACAGTCAGTTTCACCGAACTCCTTTACTAGGTGTCCTACATCACTTTTTAATGGACACCCTGCAGCCAATCAGAATCGAGTATTCACCCAGACCATGGTATAAACAGTTTTAGAACATCATTAGTTGCCACTCGCCATAGCATGCGACGGATGGCAGTACCTCCGGTCGAACCCCCGGGCTTGTCAGGAAAAGTTGTGGTGTTGACTCATCTAAAAAGAAAGTAGATATGAATATTGGTCAGTTCATTTATGGTAGGTTTCTTGCAAATGCCATTGCATAACTACTCTGTTACATTAGACAATTAGCCTTTCGCCAAGCCCCCCTTAGTTACTGTTGCTACGTCCGACAAACAAATGGTCAAACACGACCAGTGCGACAGATTGCCATGACGGGAAGAGGTATACCCGTGCGTGTCAGTGACCTTTTTTGGAGCAATACCTCCGCGATATCCTCCAGATCGAGGCAAAAGGGGTTACAGTATGCAGTGGAGGGATGTATTCAAATGTTCGACTTTGTTGTAAACTGACGAAGAATAAAGACCCAACACAACAGCAGCTAATGTAGCTAGCGTTAGCTAACATGTTAACTAATGTTGGCTAAAGCTAAAGGGGTCGTTAGCTTAGAGAGGAGGTTAACATTCTGGCAATGATATCCATGGTAATCATAACTTTGGTCCAATTTGTGTTCTTGCCTCTAGTTAGTAGATCTAGACAACACGGTAACTAGTTAGCTGTTACCCTTAGCTTTGAGCAGACGTATTTATGCTTCGTAATGTTCGACACATTTAACTGGGAGTGGGGCCGTCCACACTGTTTTATCCATTGTAGGCACCGCTCGCGTTGGCCCTCATTTATGAAACGTTTTCTCTTGAACGTGAACGATTTATTTCTGCCATTGACCGAGTTATTTCGGCTTGTTTTTCCAGCCCCTCTGATGTCAGAAGACAGGGTCGGGGTGGTGGTCCAGCATGGGGGGCGGAGGACACGCACTCTCCCTCAGCTGTTGCCTCGTTCTGACTCATGAAAAAAAACATGAGTAAAATAAAAGACACTACATAAACTCTGCTACTGTGTGTTTATTTAAATATAAGTACACCTACATGTAGGCCTAAGAGATTGCAATATAAGCCTGTATATTACTATTAGGACTATAGAATACATGTGTCAAGGATGTAGGCTATAAATTAAATAAACTTCAGCTGGAGTCCGATTTACTACGGCAACACTGTTGACCGCATCAGTGATCTCTTTCCAGTCCGCATTCTTTATACAGTCTTTAAAGTGCCCATATTATGAAAAAAATCACTTTTTCTGGGATTTGGGGTGTTCTTTTGTGTCTCTGGTGCTTCCACACACATACAAACTTTGAAAAAAATCCATCCATGCTGTTTTGAGTGAGATACGGTTTCTGAACGTGTCCTGCCTTCAGTCTCCTAGTGAGCTGTTCAAAATCGGCTCGGACTGTGACGTCACAGTCATCGAAATGAGCTGGCTAACCACAACCGTTAGCTCGTTAGCATGCTAACCGTTAGCATTAGCATGCTAACACTAATGCTAACGCTAGCATGCTACGTCGTTCTCAATAGCAAAGCATTGCTACAACACACACAAGTTCACCATAATCTACAAAAGAACTACTTACATGTGTGCCCTCATTTAGAAGTCTCCCAGCTAATCCTGCCTTGTAACTGACCAAAGTTGGAGAAACAGGCTCTCTTTTACTGTCTCTAGAGTTAGCTAGCTGACATGATCTACATCTGAACTACTGAGCATGTGCGAGTGCAATCAAAGATAGTACAGAAGAAGAAGATGAAAAGAAGTCTCACTCTGTAGCTAAAACAGAAACCAGGTGAAAAGAGGATCTGCAGCAGTGAGAGAGAGCTGTGCAGTACAACAAAAATATGGTGTTTTTTGAAAATTAAACCATGTAAACCTATTCTGGTACAACCTTAAAATACAGTTATGAACCTGAAAATGAGCATAATATGGGCGCTTTAATAACAGTTTTCAGGCTGCCAAATAGTACACACGTTAGTACAAATTAACCTGAGATATCAGGGTTTCAATCTCCACCTCTGAAAAGTGCCGCTTCTCAGCCGGATTACGTCTCGCCATGTCGTAAATTGTAGGGGCGAGGCCTCAAAACCGAGAATATATTGGGGCGTGATATTTAAACAACTCCTCCAGACAATCTCTAGGGGTATCCATGGATGTATCTAATGGTTGTAAAAGGTATCGTATTAGTGTCCGATTTACAAACGCCGTGGGCGCACCGCTTCACCATCTTGCTTGGAGTCAATGTTTGTCGGACCTGCTCACATAGTAACAGTTGCTATGATGTGTGATTGGACAATGGACGTTTTGGGGGAGGGGCCGGCGAGAGGTCAATGGCAAAAACTACAACAACTTACATGCAGGTGGTGGAGGCAGTGATGTCTACTGACCTGAAAAAAGGCAGGAAGAGACAAACACATCAGAAAAGTCACATGATAAGCACCAGGTAGAGTGTCAGTAGTTCCTTTCTTTTCGTTTCTTAAATTTCTTAAATGCATGTATAAATGTTAACTTACGGACAGGGCTTCCAGACACACGCTCCGTCCTGGAATGCTTTCTTGCATTGTAGCCCAGAGACTTTCTAATGGGGAGACAGCATCCATAGAAATGCATGGGGTTAGTTTGTAAAGCCAGTATGGCAGCTGTGTAGCCTACACATATTCCCTCTATTCCAGTATGCTTCCCCATTCACTTCAATAGGAAAATAGCTTGCCGATAACTGCCCACAGTACGTTGCAAGGTGGCCGCCGAGTGACTTGCCTAAAATGACTGATTGTACTGGCTATCATGTATGTACTGTACACTAAAACTAATTGAAAGAACTGGTAGGTGTTATTTGTAACAACAACGCAAGCAGGTTAACACGATGACACAAAACATACAATGCGGCAAAGCATACACGTCGTGCACAGCAGCAAACAAAGCACAATATATATGCAGTCCATTTAACGATGCAACCTAGGATCTTTTTGTGAATGTACCCGAGTCAAATTTCGTTTAAAAGCATAATTAGGACGGAAACGCCACTTTTAAGATTGATCGTACTGTCGTTTTCAGGTCAAATGGCCTTTTGAATGGGAGAACTAGAGGCTACTTTTATCGCATCAAAATCACTATATGTAAAACACTAAGAAGGCTCGACACAACATGAAACTTTGCACGAAGTCTAACCAGGGGATTTACACATGAACTCCAGCATTGAGAACATTGTTTGTGCACAAAGAGTTTACCAAAAAGACTCAAACTCGCTGCTTGACTGGCAAGATGGCGACGAGGGGAAAAACAAATGCTGAAGTGAGTTGTTGAACCTTTTTTGGTCAACCTGATCAAAACCGGAATATAACAAAGCATTACGAGGGAAAGGGCTAACGGTTAAACCCAAACCGTTGCATTACAACCATAACATCATGAAACTGTAACGTATTTCACTTACTTTTTCGTGAGATCGTTTGGCGAAGCAAATAAAATCTTCTTTCTTTGTCCGTTGGTGTATCGTATCAAACGCAAACGGAAGTCAGGAGGACAGGACTTGAATCGGTCACCTGAGAGCAGAGGCACGGTCTTCCCCTACTGGCGGGGGGGTGTAACGGTTGGATTTAAACACTGAACTGATTGAGCCACTTGTTAGATGTGAAATGGAAGAAGTGAATTGTCTTAGTTGTGAAAATCGATAGATTCTTGTTTTAAGTATTTTCACCTAGTACAGTTAAAAAAACGAAATCAAGCACAAAAGTATAGTTTTAGCAAAATTGATATCAGCCTAAAAATAAATATATTATCTTGCTATGTTGTTTATCTTACTTAGATTTTATAAGACCAATCATTTTTGAGTGAATCTAAATCAAGTGACTGCAAACCTTTTATATGCTACTTCAAAAACTTAAATGGAGCTGGTTTAAATAAACATTTCAAAACCGCACTCAGAACAACCAAAAACAACCAAAAACTACCAAACGGGAACGTTGTGTGGAGGTAACAGTGCAACCACAGGAGAACGTTTCATTTGGTTGGTTCCCCTAACGTTTAGGGAACGTTATAACCCTGAGGGAACGTTCCCTAAATGTTAGTTTTTGGTTTGGTTCGAACTAACCTTTAGAGAACCAAAAACTAACGTTCCCCAACGTTCCCTAAACGTTCTGTGTTAGTGGGGTTGAACTCCTTGGGGTAAGGACTCATTCCCCACCTGGAGGAGGCATTCCATCGGTGCTGATCCTCATCCCAGCCGCTTCACACTCGGCCGCGAACCGTTCTAGTGAGTGCTGAAGGTCACAGGCCGATGATGCCATCAGGACCACATCTTCTGCAAAGAGCAGCGATGAGATCCCCAGCCCACCGAACTGCAACCCCTCCCCACCCCGACTACGCCCTGATATCCTGTCCATAAATATTACAAACAGGATTGGTGACAAAGCGCAGCCCTGGCGGCAAAGTTTCAATATTTCATAAATATAATAAATAAATAAAAACTGAAAAATCAGCAGCGTCATAGATATCTGGGTCACACGCAGAATCCACACTGGCTGACCTAGTATCACACAGTATAATATTATGCAGGATAATAAAACGTGATGCCTTCAAAAGAATTACAACTGCATTTGTTTCATAGAAATGCAGAACATATAAAATACATAAAACTTCAGAAATGTTTGAATGATAAACTCCCTTCTCACGCTCTGACATGGAGACATTATATATCGCAGCCACACCAGCAGTTCCAGCTGTTTAAAGACAGCATAGATGTTAGGACTGAGGTCCGTTTCAGAAAGCAGGTTTAGTGAAAAAAGTTTGTTAAGCCTGAGATGAGGGAAACTCTTGTTTCAAAAAGGGTGGTAAGAGGGGTAACTCCAGCCCGTTTCAGAAAGAGAGGTAACTTAACCTCAGAGTCAGTTACTATGGTAACTGAGCCTGTGAACCTAACCTGGTCGAGAGCAGGTTTTCTTCAATAAACCTTGAGTTTCTCTCAGTCTCCTCCCTCTGACACGGCACTCTTTCATTTCCTCATTCATTCATTCAGTCGGTATCAGGCGCATTTTAAGTGCAGTTTATCTGCATGAATAAAAAACAGGGTTTTGTCAACGATCCCGTTGATGAAGAACATTTTCAGAAACAGTTAAACATAGGCTACGTCGGGAGATGATATTGAGGCCCAACTATAGATGCATTTTTATTTCCAGACCTACCTGTTTGAGCGGTATTGTTTTTCTTCCCAGTCTATCAGTTATGTAGCCTACATAACCTTATCATTCCTCATATCACTAACGTCACCCATGCTCTTACATCCCAGCATATTCTTTGTGTCACATTAAGTTTTTTTTTTACAACATTGGTGATGCGGAGCATATAAAGGGCCATCAGAAGAATGTAACTCGCTCTGAATTTTTTTTTTTTAACGTTTTTGTAGAGTTCCCTTGACACAAACCAGTGAGCGTCATTAAAAAAAATTATTATAAATGTAAATTCTGTTAGACATGGTGCTGCAACCTCAGAATGGGATTAGCTTACTTTTTCGCCTGCAGAATTGCACCTAAATGAAATTATAGTTGTAATACCATTCCAGTTTTCACCAGTAATATTATGCCTGTAATTAAATATGAAATTAATATACTATATTGGAATTTACGCATTGACTCTAGCAGCAATTTTCTCCCACACCAATTCGCTCTCTTTTGCAGCAGCAGCCGTGTTGCTTTTTTAACGAAATATATGTTCAGACTTGCTGTATGTGGTGAATTTTAGTATCATGGCTCCATTCATGCTGCCTTTTTATAGTGGTTGTGCACACGCTTAACTCTGAGTGAACCTACTCTGAGTTGATTGAACCAACTCAAATCAGCTGTTCTGGAACCAAAAACTCGGTTTCCCATCTCTGGGTAAATCAACTCAGAGTTCAGGGTTAGACTCAGAGTTTGTTAAACCTCTTTCCTGAAACAGGTCCCAGGTCTGTAAAACCTGGAGTCTCAGGCCTGCCTGATAGCAGCAACCCCCAATTGGCAATCTTCAAACAAACCATGCTATGCTAGGAGAATCTCTCTGGCGATATGTAGTCAGACAACTCTGCTGATTCTCAGAGTAACCAGGACATTGCTTCCCAACAAACTTTTCAAATAAAATGGCATTCATCTTTATCGAACAGAAAAAACAGAAAAAAAAAACTATCTGCATCACCATACCTTTGTAGTAAGGTTAGTGGTTTTTTTTTATTAATCTGGTTTAAAGGAGGCTTAATGACAACATTTCACTCTGGGGTGAATCCTCCCGATGGTGAACGGTTAGCAAACAGTTGGCTGTTTCATCAGTAGACAGAAAGCAACATTAGCAAGCAATCAGAGTCGTGTTAGTGTCCGCCTGATGAATGGCAGTCCAACACTGTCTCTCTCTTAGCTCTCCAGTAGCTTCTGAGGGAAAGGTCTGTCTCTTCGCTAACTAGATGCTCAACTTCACTTTATCCAAGCCTTCCCAGCTAGTTGCTAACTTTGTCTACTGTCTGTTGGCCAGATGCTTTAAAAGAGCCTGTTGGCTTAGAATAGCTGCTGTTGAAAACCATGCTAAAGAGACTATCCAAAGAGTTCAGTTTCAGCTGGAAAATCCAAAATAATGAGCAAAGAAGCTAAAGAAGCTCAGCAGAGCTGAGTGATCATTCTCTGTGGGATGTCACTGCTACGATCCTTGTCACATGGCTCATAGAATACTAGATGTATGCACACTGCTCCTGATAGGGTGGGGATTCTCACTGCAGAGCAAACATGCGTGTGACAATGAAATAATTAAATTAAAGAATACATACTGTGTGTGTGTGTGTGTGTGTAATTGTGTGTGTGTGTGTGTGTGTGTGTGTGTGTGTGTGTGTGTGTGTGTGTGTGTGTGTGTGTGTGTGTGTGTGCGCGGCTGATGCTATCTCTCCTGTGCGAGCCAAGCAGTCGAGTCTAACAACAGCGTACCTGTCTGCAGCAGAGGTATGTTGTATTGAAGAAGCAGGGATAAGATAAAGACCTGCATGTCTCTGCCTGCCTTTTCCATTGCTCTGTGGCTCCGGAGACTCCTGGGGTGGGGGGAGACCCAGCTAGCACCATTAGGAATGCCACCCAGAGTGGGGAGAAGTGTGCAAAACACCCTCAGGGGCCGCTGTCACTCTATTCAACACTCAGGCTGAAATATGTACCTTTGCATTTCTGCCTTCACCTATACTGTAACAGGGACACTGTAGGCAGGTCTTAAGAGGGGCAAAAGGGGTTCTGTAGCTTACATACACAGCGCTTTAAGAGCGTCTGGTTTGAAAACAACAAGCACTTAAAGCGCCCACCTTGGTAGATTAGCTTCATATGAACCAGGCATACTGTTATGGAACAGAAAGCGACATTTTGACAAACATTTGTCTGGGAAACTTTACTGCGATGGAAAAAAGTCCTGTTCTTCAGATTTGATTTGAGCAAGGGTGTGTGTGTGTGTGTGTGTGTGTGTGTGTGTGTGTGAATGTGTGAATGTGTGTGTGTGGCTGTGTGTGTATGTGTGTGTGTGTGTGGCATAGAGAATGAGTGAAAAAATGGCAGAGTTAAAGCGTAACTCTCGCCAAAATGCAACCTAGGGTCTTTTCGAGCATTGAGAACAATCCTCGATGTGTAGAGCCCCTGGTGATACTTCGAGCAAAGTCTCATTTTGTGTCGAGCCTTCTTAGTGTTTTAAAAATAGTGATTTTGACATAGTAGTGCCCCTACCATTCAAAAGCCCATTTGACCGAAAACGAGAATACAGCAAATCTTAAAAGTGGCATTTAAAACGCTTTAAAAGGATGTTGGGGTGTCGTCCCCCCTGGTTTATTATCACAGGTGCAGATAGTTTGGGGTGACCTGAGTTGCAGCAGCAGCACATCGGCTGCCATCAGATCAGCAATCTTTTTTTCTTTTTTCCTCTCTCTCCTGACTTACAGTAGAGCAGCTTGTCACTTCTCTGACAGACAGCTTGTGCTCTTTGTTTCATTTAGCTTTTATAGCTTTTCTAGCACCATACCTTGGCTCTGATGGCTCGCTCTGCTTCCAGCTCCTCCTCCAGCTCCTCAATGCGAGCCTACAGACAGAAAAAGCTGATGTTAAAGTGGATTTCAGAGAAATGGTTGAATATGGTTTCTCAATGGCTGTAAGATTATGACGGAGAAGCAATGGGGTGGCACCTCTCAGACTGTTTGCTTTTTCAGGGCAGCACTTTTAGACAGCCTGCTTTCTCTGGGGATTCAGCACGCCTCTGGCTTTTTCCTCAAGTAGCAATTTAAAGCAAGAATGTGCATAGCCACCATGATGATCTGCATTGTGAGCCAAGGCTGGCTCTGCTGTGTCCACTCAGAGAGACCAAAATGCATCATGCCATTTTCATGACATTCCAGGAATTTGTGTTATGTTTGTGCTTTCTCTTGGTTTCACAGAGCAGGCTGAAATTCAGAGATGTTTTTCCCAAGCAGCATCAGGCATTACATATTTTGAATGTTCTATGTGGTGCTGCTAACATGGCCACTCCTGTAAAAGATTCTGAAGCTCAGCGAGGGCCTACTGTATGCAGCTGTTCCAATCAGCTACTAATGTGTTAATCACTGTTTATACACAATTAAAGATCTTTCAAAGTCAGAGTTGTTGAAAAATACATCCATGCAACCCTCGTCATAGCATTATATAAAGCATGAATAAATATAATATGACATCATCATATTTCTGTAAACCAAACCACCATTACTCAAAAACACACCAGTGCTGCTTACAATCAGTGGTGATGTAGTTACTTTTACAGATTAAAAAGTGATATATGAAATATATGATCAGTTTCTGAAATATGATGCAGTGTTATAAACTACCCAACAGAATATAAAGTAGTTAAATATAATCAGAATACAATACATAATAACATAAAATGCTGCTTAAACATTAGTAATGGTAAGAATAATGGAACATATTAGTACTCTGTAACTAACATGCAGGACTTTGACTTGTATTGCCATTGATGTGAGTATATTTAGCAGTACTTCTACTTTAAAGTCATTGATGTGAATACTGCAGTAGTCATCTGTTTAATGCTCCTAATATCATTCTAACAGCCACAACTACAAGAATGATCTGAGATGAATATATCAGTACATTTCTGTTCCACTAATGTGGTGTCAAAGCTGCGGTTCGTACTGCTAATAAAAATGTACTGCTAGTGTCCCAACATGGGTGCATCCTTCCAAGTTGTGTCATGTTCTGCTCTATCTCCAGCGTCTATCAATGTCTCAGTGTCAGGAAGTGTGTCTGACATGGCATGTAGCCCAAAGCCACACAGCCATAACTCACTGATGTGGTGATCTTGGCTTCACGGCTAACAAAGCTCCCAAACATGTTTAAATGAATACATAATTGATTCATTATTGATGCACTTTGTCTACATTTTCTCCAAAATGTCCCAAAAGTGTGTTCAGGCATGCCATAGCCTAATACTAAAAATAACACATAACTTCATACTTTATCCACAGTCATTTTAAAGAGAAAAACAAACAGAAAGACTAAAAAGGGAAATAAAAACTCACATGCCAGCGTAGGACCTCTGCAGAGAGAACAGCCATGGTGAGGCAGCAGCAGCCAACTGATTGACTGACTGACTGTCACACACACACACATACACACACACACACCCTTCAGCACTTCACTGTCCACACCCCCTTTTTCTGGCTCTCTCAGCTCCCACTCACAGATCTGTTTCTTGTTAAATTCCTACTTTGCTAAGCCTTAAACCAGCCTCTAAAAAAATACTGTGGCACTAATACAATTGAGGAAAACATAGTGTACTAAGAGTGTTAAGATGCCTGAGCCAGGCTGCATGGATAAACTACTTCTCTATGGTAGAAAGACATTGATTTTGTGCAGTTTTCTAAATGAAATGTATTCTAAATGATCCCACCTAGTGTCTCTACTGAGAAGCACTCTTGGAGTCATGTAGGGAAATGACTAAATTAGCCCATCATTGCTGAGACTGGTTGCATGGTTCAATCTCCATAATTGTTTATATAATTTTAGCTTTCTTTTTCCCCACTGCACCCTGAAACCATAATAATTGTTCTTAAATTGCAATCAGATGTGGCCTCATGTCTCCTTGCTTTAGTCTGAGGGGGTTTTCAGCAGTGTGGGCAGTTCTATCCTGTGAGATCCCCTCAGGTCAGTTGGACGAGTTCCAGGTCCCGCCTCTGCACAGACACAGCGTTATAGACCCCCTGCTGACGTCAGTCTGTCCACACATGATCACATCATTGAGATGGCAGTGCTCAGCCTCCAAAAGTTAAAGCCATGGCTGTTTGATTGGCTGGGTGCTGACAGATCCTGTTGACCTGGTCCAATCCTGGATGATACAGGTCATCAGGGGCATTAAACATGACATGACAGGTGCTCATTGTACAAGAGGGATAAAGACATTTGAATGAGAAACATGTGACCTTGCAATATGGTCTGGGTCCTTTTTGATGGAGACTATATTATAGGAATTAAAGTTTTCAAAACTCTTTCAGGCAAACGGCAGGAAATATATCAATACAATACACTCCCTGATTTTTGACGGATCCCAATGCTGTCGCCAAAGTTTCCTCCCAGGTCACAGTAACACTTTATAATAACCATAATTAATAGATGGTAAATTGATAGTTAATTAATATTTAGTTAATTGTCATTTAACTGTCAGCAAACGGTCATTTTACTGTTAACAAACAATGCAATTATATATTATTATTACTTTATATTATTATAAAGTTGTAACAGATGACTATAATACCTTGTTAAATAGTTAATAAATACTTTGTAAACCATCTATAAACATCTGGATGGCTATTGTAAAGTTGCAACTGATGTTTTTCATAGTTAGTTATGTAAGGGTTAATGCCCGACGAGGTGTCCATTGTCAGGTATTATACCATGGTCTGGGTGAATACTCGATTCTGATTGGCTGCAGGGTGTCCATTAAAAAGTGATATAGGACACCTACTAAAGGAGTTCGGTGAAACTGACTGTTTACTGTTCTAAATTAATGCGCTACATTAAATCAATAAGGAAATGTGGATTTATTATTTCCAACTCGTCCTCTGAACACCACAGGATGGCGCTAAAACACACAGGCTGCAATAAGTAAGTTCTACTGGCCCTCTGGACTGACTTTGTTTCACAGCGAATAACGTTATCTCACATCCCGTTCACTGTTCAGGTCGCTGCTTCAGGCTGCGCCGCTGCAGCCGACAGTAACGTTACACATCGCGGATCAAATTCTTCGTAAAAGTCGTTATATTGTTTTGGGGACAATGACATGGCTGGATAGCTAGCTTGTCTTGTTGTTCAACATACTGTCAAATTATTTTTACTGATTGCCAACTGTACACAATGTTATTGACTTTGGATCTTGCTAGCGTAGGGTTAGCTTTCTGGCTCCTAGCTAAACTGAAGGCTTCTATCAGCTGAGCGGACTATATAAATATCTCCGGTTGCTAAGGGAGGCAAGTCGTATCTAAGGTTCTTCCTAATTCCTGGTGGAGAGAACAACGTTTGCATTGCATAAGAACCTGATGGATGGGAATGATTGTTCCAGGTATTAGTCAAACCGTCAGGCGTAACCAGGGAAACGGAGTTATTGTTTGGATAAACTTTAGATTTCGATTGTAAAACTAATTAAAATATGAACTAATGTTTTAAAAATATGTTATTTGGCAAGTGACCATGGTATAAGCGGGTTAATGCCCTTCGAGATGTCCATTGTCAGGTATTAATGGACTTCGGCGGAGGACCGACGGTTCACGCCTCGCCGTCGTCCATTAATACCTGACAATGGACACCTCGTCGGGCATTAACCCTTACTTAATGGACGATGGCGAGGCGTGAACCGTCCGACGCGCAGCGGATATGCACCTAATGGCTCACCACTAGGTGATTATAGCGGTAGCTAACGGTTAATTCGGCGGACCGCTAGGTGATTATAGCGGTCTGCCGTTAGCCTCCACCGGGAAGCTAACGTTAGTTTAGCTAAAGGTTAATTTGGCTAACCCCTAGCTGATTGCAGCGGTCTGCCGTTAGCTTCCACAGTTAAGCTAACGTTAGTTTAGCTAACAGCTAATTCGGCTAACCGCTAGCTGAGACAGCATGTAAACTTTAAAAGACCCAGCAGCATTATCATCTGCGCCTACGTCATGGCATACGTGTCATCTTGCACATGCGCAGAACGGATTGTGCAGGAGGAACGGATCAGGTACTGGTACTGACACCAATAGGGTCCAACTGCAGCTTGCAGCAGTCGCTCACGCCACGCCCCCTGCTCGCGATATTACGAATCCCACTATGGCCACGCCAAGACCCGCCCTTCAATTGCATTCACACACTACTATTGGCCAGGCGTCCATGCTTACACGTACAGGTCCTATCCCCTGACCAATCCCCTAACCCTAACCTTAACCACTCGAGGTGAAATGCCTAACCCTAACCAATCAAGCTGCTTCGTAGGGCGGGTCTTGGCGTGGCCATAGTGGGATTCGTAATTTTGCCCCCTGCTCACGCCACGCCCCTTTTGCTCACGCCACGCCCCTTTTGCTCACGCCACGCCCCCTTTGCTCACGCCACGGCCAGGCCCGCCAGGCCCGCCCATTGCCCCTTGTTTTCTTTGCCTTCAAAATAAAAGCCCCCTTCTTTTCTTTGTCTTCAAAATAAAAGTCCCTTTCTTTTTTTTCACTTTACAAAAAAAAGCCCCTTCTTTTTTGGCGCTGTCCCGGTCACGGTTTCTGCCACTGTTCTGGAAAAACATGGCTTTTGGTCTCGACCGAGTCAATGTGTCTTTGTTATGTGTATAATAATATTGGAGGGAAAGTGGAACACAGCTTGACGGGGATGCTGTTCGGCTTTTACACAAGTTTAGCTAGTTAGCTAACGCTACCGACGCTTTGCTAACGCGACGCAGCAGCGCGTAAGTTAAATACCGGTATTACAACTGCCTTCGAGCGCCCCCCGCGTTGTCAACATAAGACGTGCGTTAGGGCTCCTTTTGTATCATACTTTTATTGAATGAAATATTAAGCTTTGCTCCTATGAAATAGGTGTTTTTGTAACATTACACACAAAACTAACTGGCTATAGTTAGCCTGTACGTATGCTAGCGGGATTAGCGTAACGTTATGTAGCCAGCCAGCAACTTCGGCAATCGGCAGTAGTTTCGGGAGGCTAACCACGCGTATGTAAGTCCACCAAGCAATCCTCTGCTGCTAAAAAAGTCAATCTACGCAGTGATGTTTGAAATGGAGACATATGGATGTGTTAGCTGTTGTTCGCCTTGACGAAACTACCGTCGGCTGCGCGGGCTATGCAACATTAGCTAATGTCCGCTAGCATACGCATATACTAATTATAGCCAGTTAGCTTTGTGTAAACAACAAAACTCACCCATCTCGTTTAACGTTTCATTCAATAACATTATGGTTCAAAAGGGAGCACTAAAGCCACAGGTCTTATGTTGACAACGTGGCGAGATATAGGAAACTCCGAAGGCAGCGTAATATTTACCTAGCCGTCTAGGATAACGCTCTTACGCGCTAACGTTAGCGAAACGTCGGCGTAGCATTAGCTAGCTGTCTAAACTTGGGAAAAGCTGAACAACATCCCCGTCCGTAATAAATAAACACTAGGCAAATATGTTGTTACTGGAGCTAGTAGGCTACCATCAAAACGTGAGATATCTAATCAATATGTTTACAACTGTCGGGGTGTTGGCGGGTCGGGGGACTGGCAAGTTAGCCCATTGCTAGCATATAGCTAGCATGATGCTTTGTATTTTCTAGATCTAGATAAGTTTACCGGTACTTATCTGAACTAAAGACATGATCACTGTCACTAGATATAAAGAAAACATTGACTTTCACTTGGTGCTATTCACTGACAGTAAAAACACATCTTCCTCATCCCAGTCAGTCACCATAGTTAGCTACAGTACTAGGCTGATATATATATATATATATATATATATATATATATATATATATATATATATATATATATATATATACATACATATTGAGTGCTATGTACCTATTAATCAACAGTGGTGGTTAACCTGCAACATGGGCTTTATACAGCCATGGTGCAACTGCATCTTGTAAACTAACCCTGAAAGTCGGAAGTTGCGTGCCAGCGGGGGCGTGGCGTGAGCGAGCGTGGCGTGAGCGGGCGTGGCGTGAGCAGGGGGCGTGGCGTGAGCGACTGCTGCAAGCTGCAGTTGGACCCTTCTCACTGACACGGACACAAATCTAACCGGCATGCATTGGGCGCCGATCGCCGGTGATCGATTCTGCGCAGATCTGGCTCATCTCGAACGAGCCTGATCCCTGTCACTACCCAAAGTGAGTAGAGTGCAGATTTGAGTTGCGCATGCGTCACTTTGCGACGAGTGCAGATGTGAGTTGCGCATGCGTCACTTTGCGACAAGTAGCCTACAAGATGCTAACGGCGTTTTGAGCTAACGTTAGCAATCAAGTAGCTAGCCTACTAGCTAGATGCTAATGGCGTTTTTAGCTAACGTTAGCAGTCAAACAATCATAAATAGCTAAAACGTTTTTGAAATGACTGCTAGCTACAAGTTAGCAATCAAACACAACATCGGCTGTCACTTGAATGGCGTTTTGAGCCAACGTTAGCAATCTAACAATAATAGAGAGCTAAAACGTTTTTGAAATGATTGCTAGCTACAAATTAGCAATCAGACACAGGCTGTTACACTTTATGTCACTTGAATGGCGTTTTGAGCTAACGTTAGCAACCAAACAATCATAGATTGCTAAAACGTTTTTAGAAATGATTCCCATCTTCTGTTATTGTATGTAAAGAGAAAAGTTTATTATTTTACAGATTTCACAAATTTCAGTAAGACACGTTATGCCGTAAACAGTTTAAATCTGACCATGCGCAACTCACATTTGCACTCGACCAAAGCCGGTCTGACTCGGTTAACATCGGGTATGACACGTTATGCCGTAAACCGTTTAAATCTGAGCATGCGCAACTCAAATCTGCACTATTCTCACTTTGGGTAGTGACAATCCCAACCCCGTTGAGGGTGCGTTCACTTTACTTTAGAACGTCTGTTGAGGGCAGCTGCACTGTAACCTGACTATGCCTGACTTTAACCAAGTTTATATATCCCCGTGCCATTTAAAGCTTTATTATAAGTATATGTCAACAATGTGCACAGAATGGTCGACGCACTTTCACCCACAACTACGAGGGTGAGTAACATAATTTAAGCACCTAGCTAGCTAGCTAGCTAGCATATAGCCTAGCGTGATGTCCAGAAACAAATAGATGTTCTTTATTGTATAGCTAGCTAGATTGAACGACATATGACGGACAGTATGTGTATATGTGATGACCCCACTTTGTATTTTTCCTCGTTTGGTTAACCATGTTCCTGGGATTTGGCTAATTTCATGTTAGAGCCAGTAGTAAAACCTAAACTGTAATATAACTGAAACAACACAAGAAACTGGATTGTTTGTCAGTTTTTGCATCACTGTTGTGTGTTGTTCATCAGAATTTAGTCTTCATTCCTTCATATAACATTAGTTTGAAAATGGATTCATAGCAGTCTGTATAAAACGTTGTAATGTTAAGTTCAATTTTATCACTATAATAAAAACAGATCTAGAAATGATATGGTTTCTTATTTGCTCTTTAAATAGCAGTTATTTGTTTAATTAATACAAAGCAAACTGAACTGAAAAAAGTATTTTGTTTTACTTTCTTTTCATCCAGGTGGGGCTGAGGGGCTTGACCCCTGTTGATCTGTGTGTGTCATATCACCAACCCATGATAGCTAGAATTCACCCTGCTACTCCAGATCTACCTGCTGTATGGCTGGCTACAGACTACAACCATCTGCAAGTTTTGTTTGTAGTGAACATCATCAACAGATGCACTTAAAGTCTCTTGGGTTCATATGGGACTTGGTTGTTCTCCATACTGCATCAAACACTATATTATTTTTTTGTGTTGTTATATTAGTACAGACAACAGTAAGTATCATTATCACAGTATATATTATTCTGGTGTACACTGTTGACTTGACTCCATGCTATTGACTATACTTTAGCTTGCCACCTCATAACTTTACCTTAATTGCTCTTGTATAGTTAATTTATCTTCTACTAGTTGTATATACCTCCTATTTAATTATTCTTAATTTGTGTTGCCATACCTGAATCATCCCTCTTGTGAACACTAGGCTTATCTTATCTTTATTCATAACCCTGCTCACAAACTCACCTGAACCTGGGTCATCTGTTTGCCAATATCAATGTTCCTGCTACAGTAAATCCTATAGGCAAATTGTACTGCTTCACCGTAGTATGAACCATACACTTTTAAGGTTTTGTGTCAAATATTGTGCAATTTGTTATGAATTACTCATTGTTTTGACAAGGTAAATTAAAGCTATTTACCAAGTGTCAGCTCTGGTAAATTTAATTGTACTGTTGTTGTTTTTATAAATGTTATGGAACATGAAAAAACCAAACCAAAGATGAATATATACAAACAAAAATATACAAATGTAAAAAATTTATACAAATGTAAAAATTTTATACATTTGTATATTTTTTTTTGTATATATTCATCTTTGGTTTGGTTATGGGCATTTGCCCTTTAACGACTGATTATGGAGTGTAACACCTTGGTTGAGATGGGTGTAACTTTAGATTGTCACTGCCCCTTTTGAGCACAATCACACCTGTTGATGATCCTTATTAAGGGGTCCATTGCCCATTTTCTCCAAGGACTCTGATGAAGATGTAACTATGCATCAAAACGTTAGTCATTGTTATGCACCTTGAGAAATAAAATCATCAGGTGGAAGACATCCGTGTTGCACCGGCAATTTTTTGCTGTTTGTTCTGTTGTGTCCCGCCTTGGTTGCACCGGATTGTTGTGGTCTGCAGAAGCGCGGAGAACTCCCCCTTTTTTCCATAAATGATAAGTGTATGTAACATGATTTTACTATTATATATATATTTTTTTTACAATTACATTATTATCAGACATGCCAACCTTCTTGGTTTGTGCTACTGCTACCTGTCCTCTGCACACAGGTGAGTAATGTTCTGACTGGCACAGGTCCATGCACATAGTGCAGCTGTGATGCAGCTCAACAGGGGTACTTCAGTCACACCTGGAAGAAGAGAAACAAACAAACAAAATACTTGTTCTTTCTGCTCAGTTTTCTTTGTATTAATTAGAAAAATAACATTTAAGTTGCAAATAAAGCATAATTTCTAGATCTGTTTTATTAGTGGTGAAATTGTACTTAACAGACTGGGTCCGTGTACTTTTTCGTTCATTCGATTTTCATTTCATAAACAGGTATTAAAAAACAAATGGTTATTTGATTTTCGTTTTAAATCATGGGGATCAGACCTCCGGTGCTGGGTCTAATATTAGCTGCTGCAGCTAGCTAGCAGCCCTGTGAGCTTGGTCCCCGCGGTTCGCTCCCCGGTGCTGACTGACTCTGGTCCGTCTGCAGAGCTGCGTTACTCGCTCTAGCTGACCTGGGAATCAACCGCGCTCGTGATTTATTCATATTTTATTTTATTTGCAGTGATATGCTATGCACTGATGTCAGGCAGACTTGCTGCTGCTTTTAGTCTGAGCCTGTGAGATAACTAAACTTCCTTTGAATATAACGTGCATAGGCTATAAATAGACGGAATAAATAAAAGTAAGTATATATATATATATATATATAATAAATATAAGTAAAAAAATATGTATTTAGGCTATTGAACTATCAATCAATCAAACTTTATTTCTAAAGCACATTTAAAAACAAGCAAGTTGACCAAAGTGCTGCACATAGACATTTAAACAGTAAATAGTTAAAGTGCAACAGACAAATTTCAACACCTATCATGCTGGATTAAAAGCTAAGGAATAAAGATGTGTTTTAAGTTGCGCTTTAAAAACTAAAAGGCTGGGGGCCAGTCTAACTTGAAGAGGCAATGCATTCCACAGTTTAGGTGCTGCAACTGAGAAAGCTCGATCCCCTCTGCTCTTGAGCCGTGTTTTAGGAACAACAAGAAGAGACTGGTTTTGCGGACCTCAAGGACCTAGACGGAGCATGTGGCTTTAACAGCTCCGTAATATAAACAGGAGCTAGTCCATGAAGAGCTTTAAAAACGAACAACAGAATCTTAAAATCGATTCTAAAGCTAACAGGCAGCCAGTGAAGAGAGGCTAAAATAGGGGTGATATGTTCGCGCTTACGAGTTCCAGTGAGGAGGCGAGCAGCAGCATTTTGAACTAACTGAAGACGAGAAAGGGAGGCCTGGCTGGCACCTACATACAGAGCATTGCAATAGTCAAGGCGTGTTGTGATAAACGCATGTATGACCCTTCTTCGAGCTCGCGAGCGATAAGAGTGGCTTAATTTTTGTAAGAAGCCTAAGTTGAAAGAAACTGGCTTTCACCACAGAATTTATCTGCTTCTCCATTTTAAAATCATAATCCATTTTAACTCCTAGGTTAGTTACAACCGACTTAACATAAGGTTGTAAAGTGGACAGATCTATTGTTGAAATATCAGATGTGCCACTGGGTCTAAGAATCATGACTTCAGTTTTATTCTCGTTAAAGTTTAAAAAATTTAAGGCCATCCAGGCTTTTATCTCATTAAAACAGTCAACTAACCTGGTTGAAAAAGTAGCATCATTCCTTTTGATGGGCAGGTAGATTTGCAAATCATCTGCATAAAGATGGAAGCTGATGCTGTGTCTTTTTAATATAGATCCAAGGGGAAAAAAGAATAGGCCCAAGAATCGAACCCTGGGGAACTCCACATGTGAGAGGCACAGAATGTGAAGTGAAACCACCAAAACTGACTCTAAAATCTCTGTCTGACAAGTATGACCGAAACCATTCTAACGCAGTGCCCTTAATACCTCTCCTTATGACCTGTCTCTCTTAGTTACCTGTTATAGTTACGCTGTTATAGTTCTAGACTGCCGGGGGACTTCCTTCCTTTGACACACTGAGCTGCTCTCTCCTCTCCCTTTCTATTACTGTTACTATTACTATTACTATTTGTGTGCAGCCCGTCCCAGAAATGCTTGTTACAAATCCTAGCTTCTGGGGAGTTTACTCCCCGGAGTCCTTATGCTTTTTTTCCCCCAGCGTATTTCCTTGGAGAACGTTGGCACCAAGATCCTGGTTGCAGCTGTCGCCGTGGTCCTGCTGCACTCCCTGCTGAGCTCAGCGATGCCCTGCAATGTCATGCTGCGTCCTGCTGAACCCTGCAGCTTCCCGCTACATCCAGTCACTGTTCCATTATTAATGTGACTACTATCGCCACTGTTCATCACACCCCCAACCGGCTCGTCACTGACACCGCCTACCAAGAGCCTGGGTCTGTCCGAGGTTTCTTCCCAAGAGGGAGTTTTTCCTCGCCACTGTCGCACTGCTTGCTCTTGAGGGAATTACTGGAATTGTTGGAATTGTTGGGGCTTTGTAAATTATAGAGTGTGGTCTAGACCTACTCTATCTGTAAAGTGTCTCGAGATAACTTATGTTATGATTTGATACTATAAATAAAATTGAATTGAATTGAATTGAATTAATTATTATTATTATTAATAATTAATTAATCCCATGTTCGAGGCGAGAAATAAGGATGCTGTGATCAACTGTGTCAAATGCTGCTGTGAGGTCCAAGAGCATAAGAATTGTACAATCTCCATGGTCAGTCGAAATTAAAAGATCATTAAAAACTCTCAAAAGTGCGGATTCAGTGCTATGGCATGCCTTAAACCCCGATTGGAACACTTCAAGAACACTATGTGTATCTAAAAAGGACTGTAACTGAATAAGAACAGTCTTCTCAAATATCGGGACAAAAGGGAAGTTTAGAAATAGGGCGATAGTTTGATAGTACTGATGTTTCCAGATTAGGTTTTTTAATAAGTGGCTGCACCACTGCCTGTTTAAAATAAGCTGGTACAAAACCTGAAACAAAGCTGCTGTTAATGATTTCTTGGATGCTAGGTCCAATAGAGTCCCACACCTCTTTAAAAAGACGAGGTGAGACAATATCAGAAGGACAGAGTGTGGGTTTTAACTGTGCAACAATCCTTGTAAGAGTAGTAATAGATACAGGTTCAAATCGGGTAAAGGCAGCTGCACACTGTATAGATATGGAGGGGTCAAATACAGGACGCAAGATGATTGCTCTAATTGAGGCCACCTTATCAACAAAATAATGGAGAAATTTTTCACAGGCCTCAGACGATTCTACATTATAGCCAGTTTGAGGAGTATTAAGAACAGAGTTAATTGTTTTAAAAAGAACATGAGGTTTGTGGCAATTATTTGAAATAATATCTGAGAGGTACTTAGTCTTCTCCGCTTTGACAGTTCTCTGATAGCTGTGCAAACTTTCCCTAAGCATCTCATAAGAAACTTGCAAACGATCTTTCTTCCACTTGCGCTCAGCCTTTCTACACTCTTGTCTAGCAGCCCGAGTAGAAACATTTATCCAAGGATCAGGTTTTGGTTTTGACAACATAGATTTAAATGGAGCAATGGTGTCAAGAATATTGCAACAAGTGGATAAAAAAGAAGAGGTTAACTCAGCAGTATTTTTAAAAGTAGAGGACTCTATATTCTCTCTAGCTATATTAAAAGCATCAGAGAATTTAGCAGCAGTGGTAGGTTTTATCATCCTGCACATACGAGGTGGAACATAATGCTTAGTGGTTCGATATGGAAGAGAAACGTCAAATAACACAGGCGCGTGATCAGAGAAGACTGCTTCCAATACGTCCACATTGCAAATAGGTACACCGTATGACAAAACAAGGTCTAATGTATGACCATGGACCTGTGTTGGCCCAGAAAAAAACTGTGTAAAGTTAAAAGCATCAATAAGATTTAAAAAATCTTTTGCCAGCGGCTTTGAAGGACAACATACATGAATATTTAAATCGCCTACAATTAATATTCGATCATATTTATATAATGTTGATGTATGATGTTAAACTATAATGACTAATGCCTATATATGTATTGCCTCATTTATGTATTTCATGTTCTATTTCATAGCCATATTTATTATGTAAAGGGGGCAAAAACGGACGATCAGTCGCTCAGGAAGTTATAGACTACAGTTTCCCTCAACAGCAGCCAGGACATTCTAACGCTTAACGTGAAAAAGCTTAACGTGGTAACTTAATGTACCTAAACAATGATCAATCAGATATCAATCAGTTATCAGTCACATAACGTCCATAATAATTGGACTTTGGGTTAGATTTTTTTGACAGTTTTCAGTGGTTATGAGGATAAAATATGAGAGAGAAATTTGGTAATCATTGATCATTGTTTAGGTACATTAAACCACGTTAAGCTTTTTCACGTTAAGCGTTAGAATGTCCCGGCTGCAGTTGAGGGAAACTGTAGTCTATAACTTCCTGAGCGACATTTTCTACAATAAAGAACATCTATTTGTTCTGGACATCAAGCTAGGCCATATGCTAGCTAGCTAGGTGCTTAAGTTATGTTACTCACCCTCGTAGTTGTGGACATAACTTCATACGTCCCACTTCAAAGCTTTCTCCCATTTCCTGATGGGTGCAGGTGAAAGTGCGTCGACCATTCTGTGCACATTGTTGACATATACTTATAATAAAGCTATAAACGGCGCAGGGATATATAAAATTGGTTACAGTCAGGCATAGTCAGGTTACAGCATAGATATAGAACAATAGATATGACATGACGTCATAATTTATGGCATAACTGTCCGCCATCTTACTAGGGTACTGTTTACAGTGGTCACCTATAGGCAGCAAGTATGGTTATCAGCTGTGCAGCACCTAACTGCTTTACCAGGAGGACCAAGGAGACCCAGGAGGCTGCCATCAATTTCCACACGTCAGTAGGAGTAGATAGAGTATTTTTTCTCTTCTTTTTTTAACTATAAATACATAAAAGTTGGTGAACTAGCTAGCTAGCTAGATACGTTGCCTAGCAACTGTTAACAGACTGGCTGAGATGTCAGTTAGTGGTGATTGATAGCTAGCTCTTAAAATATTGTTTAATGTATATTAGCCATTCAGAATACCAAAGAACGTTTTTACATATTAAGTTCATGCAAAATTGAAAAAATAAAATGATTACCTGCAATATAAATGCAAAATTATGAGATTATCTTCATAATTGAACACATTACTTGTTCTCTTGGAGCTATATCAATCAAAATTCCACCCAAATCTCTATTTTTTGTTTCTTTCTAGAAAGGCACAGTTGTCTTACAGTCATTACTTTGAATTAAAACCACTATTGATGTATTGGTAGAAAAATATAAGGATAATAAAGACAACATGAGCCTCTCTCCCCATTGATTCCAATGGAAGCAATTCTAAAAACTTAACCCTGGTAAGATGGCCGCCAAGTGCTTCCATCCTGGAATGGCAAGTCAGAATTACATGTCATATCTATTGTTCTATATCTATGGGTTACAGTGCAGCCGCCCTCAACAGACGTTCTAAATTAAAGTGAACGCACCCTCAACGGGGTTGGGATCATTTCATTGGTCAACACTACAGCTGGCATTCTATTGGTTGTTGACTTTCGACAGGGTGTCAGTACCAAGGGGGTAAGCTTCGCTTCAGAACTCGAACCTCCTATGGCGCCATTTTGACGCTACAAAGAGATCACCTCCCGTTAGCATTCCACTGACTAGCATACATTTTGGCGCCACTTTGACAGCGAATAACTTTACATCTGAAGCATTTAAAGACTCTATTTGTCCGTTGTTTAGTTCTAAAGAAACACGACAATGTATAAAAGGCTCAATTACCTTGTACCTCACGTTATGGCTCCGTAGCAGACGTTTTTGTAAAAATAGGCTAACGATTGTGTCATAACCAAGTGACTTACTGTCGCACAGTAGAGGAATTACCGTATAGTACAGGAGAAGCTCGCAGGCTGTTTCGACTTACATTAGCTGTTTAGGTTTAATTACTAATGTTAA
This sequence comes from Perca fluviatilis, assembly GCF_010015445.1. Lineage (NCBI taxonomy): Eukaryota > Metazoa > Chordata > Actinopteri > Perciformes > Percidae > Perca > Perca fluviatilis. Next base: position 27,460,597 of record NC_053132.1, on the reverse strand, counting down.
CTAGCATGTTAGTTAGCAATAATTAGCCTGTGCTTATGTTATCTCCTTACATATACCTACGCTCTCCGTCTCTGTAAGATTGGGAATGATTGAGATTTCTCTTGGCACAGCTACCAGAAGACTTACAACTTTCAGACACGTTGCTCACGTCACATTTACGTTGTCTCTGTCAGTTGGAGGCTGCGCAGTAAAGCAAGAGATCACCGGAAAAGTGCTTCTAACAGCCTTCACTGGTCTCCGTCCAGAGCAACGGGGTCTATTGGTCCATTATATACATGTCAATGGTCAGTACCAAGGGGGTAAGCTTCGCTTCAGAACTCGAACCTCCGATGGCGCCATTTTGTTGCTACAAAGGTATCACCTCCTGTTAGCATTCCACTGACCGCCATTTTTTTTTTACGTCACTTGACTGCGAATAACTTTACATCTGAAGCGTTTAAAGACTCTATTTGTCCATTGTTTAGTTCTAAAGAAACATGACAATGTATAAAAGGCTCCATTACCTTGTACCTCACATTATGGCTCCGTAGCAGAGCAACGGGATCTATTGGTCCATTATATATATGTCAATGGTCAGTACCCGATCCGTTCCACCGGCATGATCCGTTCTGCGCATGTGCAAGATGACACGTATGCCATGACGTATGCGCAGATGATAATACCGTTTTACGACCTGCCCAATCTGTTCCACGCTAGCCTCCACCGGGATAGCTAACAGCTAATTCGGCTAACTGCTAGCCGACAGCCTTCAGTCTAAAATAACGCATGCGCAGAACGGATCGTACAGGCAGAACGGACAGCTAGATTCAGTCTAAAATAACGTTAAGTCAAACATAATGGGAAAAGCAGGCTACAGCTAAATTAAGACTTTACAGTTATAACAATAAAGACAAGTATTGAGTGATTGTATTTTAAATGAGCACAAGTAGAACTGACGTAACATCTGTTATATATGTTAACGTTTATTTTCAAGTTTTATTTTGAGGGTCTTTTAAAGTTTACATGCTGTCTCAGCTAGCGGTTAGCCGAATTAGCTGTTAGCTAAACTAACGTTAGCCTAACTGTGGAGGCTAACGGCAGACCGCTACAATCAGCTAGCGGTTAGCCAAATTAACCGTTAGCTAAACTAACGTTAGCTTCCCGGTGGAGGCTAACGGCAGACCGCTATAATCACCTAGCGGTCCGCCGAATTAGCTATTAGCTAAACTAACGTTAGCTAGCGTGGGAACAGATTGGGTAGTGTCGTAAATCCTCGTACCACAGCGCATGCGTGAACATCTTGCGCATGCGCAGAACAGATTGTGCCGGTGGAACGGATCGGGTACTGACACAGGGTTATAACCAAAGAACTTCTAATATACCAAGAAGTTCCACTCCCTCGTTACTTCCGGGTTCTGAACTGGTTGCAGTTCCACCAGAGTTCCATATAGGGGGCGCTCACAGGCCAGTGCAGAATGAATGGGTCTCTATGGAGCTATACCCCTCAAAACCCACTTTTCTCAGGATATAATTTTTTGTCTAGTAATTTGAATGTTGCATTCGAAAGGGGAGGCTAAAAAAATACACACTGCTGTGTGTTAGATTTTTTTAAAGTCACTTTTTTGTTCTAAAAAGCCTTTTAAAATGTCAATGACGTCATACACATATACGGTCAGAGATACTGCTTTACGGCAAGCTCTGAGTCGCTTCTTTTGTTCTCTCGAGGCATCGACAACACAGCTAACAGGTAAGGCTCTCCCTGTTAATACATGTGCTAGAAAGGTTTGCTAATGTTTTAAAGACCACACCGAAATATTCACTCTGATATTCAGGCTCTGCTTCGGATGCCGTCAAGCTGGATCTCCGATCGTAATCACTCCTTCACTGACCAATCAGCATTCATTAGCAGAATGCTAGCGTGTTATGGGCTACAACGACTCACCCTGTAAGAAATCAAAAGGACATAAGTACTCGTTCATTCAACTTTTGACCTATAACCCATGTTGAACTTGCAAAAACTACAATCAAATCTGAGGTTTCTCAACGACAATCAGGCGAAAGAGACAAATTTAGCCATCTAGCTCCATAGAGTCCCATTCATTTTGCACTGGACCGCGATCACCCCCAGTGGAACTCTGGTGGAACTGCAACCAAAATCCGGTACAATGGGGCCGAATAGGGAGTGGAACGGCTTTCCGTAGACCGGCTTTGGTTATAACACAAAAAAATCCAAGCGCGCATGAGAAATCCGAGAGCAGAAACTTTGCAAGTGAGCAGAATCAGCCTGAGTGCGAGGAGAAGGTTCAAAGCTGAGAGCAGGAAATCTGTCCCAACAACAAGTCCAAGCAGAAAGTTTGAGTGCAAGCAGAGCAAATCCAAGCACAAGCAGTGACTATTTGAGTGTGAGAGCAAGAAATCTGAACGTAATATCAGTGAGAAATGCTCTCAAATTGAAATAATGCGCTCTTGACTTATGATAGTAATATAACTCCATACACCTGCCGCCTGAATTTAGTGTTTTCCTTTAAATAAATAAAGACATTTCTAACATAAGTCGTGCAATAAAAATAACCAGAATTCAGGAAATTAAGTCTTTTACATTACATATATAACATACTGTGTATCACAAGATCATGTGAGATATCACATAAAAATCCATCCTGTCAGGCTTGTATCAGGGTCGGCAGCTACAGCGTGGTTTAGCTGTGTGTGGCGGCCAAGACTGTTCGTTCAAAACATCTATGGCGGAAATGATAGACAGATGGTTCATCTAATCACCTGCCAGGTATTTTTTGAAAGTGCTCTCAGATGGCCGGTCAGGTCAGTGCTTAAGTGTGAGGATAAACAACCAAAAATGTGCTGTTCACTGAATAAATTGTCATCTTGTGTACAAAAGAAGAACAGAACGGATTTTGTTTACTGCAATACATGTTAATGTTAGTTTTGTGTTGTGTTTACAGTTTGTGCTAATCCCAAATATTAAAAAAGTAATGAATGTAGATTTAACAAATCAGGTCATCCAAATTACAAACAATTAAAACATATTGACGCCTTGGATTATGCAAGACAAATGGAGCTGTTGAATATATTGCTGTGAGTAGCAGCACAGGGCTGTTTTAACAAAAATTTACAATTTAACAAATCTGCGAGCCCCATTACACCTACTTCAAGCCTACTGCTTTACAGCACACTAGAGAGGGGGGCGGCTTCTTCATTGAAGATAGACAAAGCTATCTCTTTGATTCCACTCAGGTTTGTGGACATATTCATGTAACCTTTTACACCACAAGCAGACATGAGTGACAGAAGAGAAAGGCTGTGCAGTCAGCTGGGCTGCCTGTCCACCTGCAGAAAAGCGCAAAACATCCAGGCACACAGAGAGGCACATATAATGGCCTCGTTGTGAGGTAGGGAGAATGCCAAAGCAATAGTAAATGGGAAAAAAATACCTACCCTCAAAGACACCCGGATCGCCTTTCAGCCCTTCAATCATAGACAAAGGGTGTCTTTATCTGTCCTCTAACAAACCTCTGGTGTATACTTTACATCAGGCTCCCAGAGGCATCGGCAGGGCGAAGAAGCAGCCCTTGAATTGTGACATCACCGTCTCCCTACGTCTCTCGCTCACTCTCACTCCCAGGAGCCTTTTTATACTGGCTAGATTCTATCTGGAAGATACAATAAGAGTCACAGAAAAAGCCTCAGGACTAAATTCTTTTCAGGTCTCTGTGCACATAAATAGTGGGCTGAAACCTGAAATAATCCAAAGAAATAATGCTGTCCTAATCTGAATTGCATTATGTGCTTATTTCCTTTTTTAAAGTGATTGTATACAAAATATAATCACATTTATGATAAAGCAAGACTCTGAATTATTTTCTTTCTAAATATTCTGTATTCAATTGTCATCAGTAACCTTGTTGTTTCATTCCATGTACTGTATATCAAAATCATTAATTGTATGGGTAATTTCCTTAATGTGTTGTATATGCTTTAGCAACATTATTTTGTTGTTGATCAATCATGTAACATAGCACGAATAAAGCGTCTGAGTTTGGAGCTGAGTCAAACTGAGTGACAGACTTCATATTCTCTCCCAATATGGAGTGTTTGGAAAAAAAACACAGAACCTTAGCAACAAGGTGACTCACTTACTGTTTTAATGTTCACAGAGAAAGAGGCTCAGGCAAATATTGATGCCAAAGAAAACAAGTTTTAACTTCATATTGGAGATTGTGTTGTTCAGGGAGCAGTGTGCTCTGTGTGTGTGTGTGTGTGTGTGTGTGTGTGTGTGTGTGTGTGTGTGTGTGTGTGTGTGTGTGTGTGTGTGTGTGTGTGTGTGTTGGTTCTTGTCTTTAGATGATTGTTGCTCCAAGCTAAAGTACAGTAAATGATTCCATTTGCTCTCATATTACTGAGGGCAGATAGCAACATGCTGGGATGTTTTGGAGTGCCTGAGAATGTCTATGTTGGTATTTTTCCCTTTTGATCACTGACTGAAGGGTATGGTTTTATCACTTCATGACATGATTACAAGTTACAGATAATTTCAACAAACTAACGAGAAGAAAAAAAGACATCCTGTTATGTGGCTCAGTAAACTGTATACTGTGTGCGCATGCTTTCGAAAACAATCTTTTATCATTAAATAGGAAAGAATATGAACGAGAAAAGGGAGAAAAGAGGAAAAAAAAGTCCAAAGCAATGCTAACAGCTCGGTGAGGCTTTAGTGGAACAGCAGTGCTTTGAGGTAAATGCTGACATCTACTTCCTAACAGTACATTGACCACACTAACTGCTGACGTTAACAGGTTAAATGTTTACATGGTCAATTTAGCAGGTTAGAATGCTAATATTTGCAAATTATGATGGCGCTGCATAGACCAGATCAACAGAAATATATTGCCAGGATAATACTGACGAGCTTTACCCCTTCACAACAACAACAACCACCTCCGAGCTAGCAAGCTAACGTTGAACACTGAAAATGTCAAGTTTTGAAGAAACTTTGGATGATGCAACAAGATAGGTCTGCTTGGTTGTTTCTGGGAATGATTGTTAAGATTTACAAATAATACGTTTACAGCATTTACTCTCTAACTGGGACGTTTTGGAACCAATTGGTGGGATGGTAATATTTTACTTGAAGGTATCTACATAAGAGTGACATGACGGGTCACATCTCCAATTTTGAGCTAAATTGAAATTTTCACTTCATTTCCTGCATTCTGGTGAACATTTCTGCCTCAATTTATAGTGCAAATGTCTTCATTTACGTAAAGGAAATTCTAATAGTTTGTTTTTGGGGGGGGGTTGCATTGGCTAGTTTTGATTATTGGGGAGGTGGTAACCCCCCCCATCCCGCCTGTAAATTACAACTATGGGAGGGAGATAGATCGATGAAGAATTCTCAAAGAAGGCTGGCTTGCCCAGGGCCAGCCCAGCTCAGCGACGTCTTTCTCCCGTCCCGCTGTCTCTCGTCTCCGCTGCCCTGGGGGGAGGGTTGTATCCTTATTTTTTATTGATTTTAAACAACCAACAATCTTTCAACATACAGTACAGGCCAAAAGTTTGGACACACCTTCTCATTCAGTGTGTTTCCTTTTTATTTTCATGACTATTTACATTGTAGATTCTCACTGAAGGCATCAAAACTATGAATGAACACATATGGAATTATGTACTTAACAAAAAAGTGTGAAATAACTGAAAACATGTCTTATATTTTAGATTCTTCAAAGTAGCCACCCTTTGCTTTTTTATTGATAAGGGAAAAGATTCCACTAATTAACCCTGACAAAGCACACCTGTGAAGTGAAAACCATTTCAGTTGACTACCTCATGAAGCTCAGTGAGAGAAGAACAAGGGTTTGCAGAGTTATCAAAAAAAGCTGCCGAGTGTGAAGCGGTTGGGATGAGGATCAGCACCTCTAAATCGGAGGCCATGGTTCTCAGCAAGAAACCGATGGAGTGCCTTCTCCAGGTAGGGAATGAGTCCTTACCCCAAGTGAAGGAGTTCAAGTACCTTGGTGTCTTGTTCGCGAGTGAGGGGACAATGGAGCGGGAGATTGGTCGGAGAATCGGCGCAGCGGGTGCGGTATTAAATTCAATTTATCGCACCGTTGTGACGAAAAGAGAGCTGAGCCAACTTTCTGTTTCTATTGTTGTTTTATTTTTTATTTTTTGCTGCTTTTCAATGTCTTATGTATCCCTGTACGGTGTCCTTGAGTTCTGAGAAAGGCACTTTAAATAAAATGTATTATTATTATTATTATTAACAAAAGACTGGGAAAGTTGAGGAATGTTAAAAAAAACACCTGTTTGGAACATTCCACAGGTGAACAGGTTAATTGGTCATTATTTTATATAAAAGGAGCATCCCCAAAAGGCTCAGTCGTTCACAAGCAAGGATGGGGCGAGGTTTACCACTTTGTGAACAACTGCCGGCTTCTCTTGTCCCGAGCTCATCTGAGATGGACTGACACAAAGGGGAAAAGTGCAAAAAAGAGACAACGGAGACTCCGGACTGTTGAGCTCCACCTACAAACCTTCAACAATTAGTGTCCTCAGTTCCCAAACGCTTATTGAGTGTTGTTAAAAGGAAAGTTGATATAGCACAGTGGCAAACACGCCCCTGTCCCAGCTTTTTTGGAATGTGTTGCAGGCATCAAATTCCAAATGAGTGAATATTTGCAAAAAACTATTAACTTTATCTGTTTAAACATTAACCTAGTTGTTATAGCGGAGAAAAAATAAATTAGCATTAACGTTAGCTACCAAGCTACATGTTAGCCACCGTACCAACACACACATCGACTAAGTGTCCTGCTGCATGCACAACGTTTAAAGCCTCTCCTTGTTCAGGTTCAAACGGGGGGTTGAAATACTGCGTTTCTGCTACCAGCCATATTGGTTATTTTCACCGGCTACGAGAGAAACTCTCCCCGTCACCATGGTATCAACGAGCTGGAAAGCCACAACCAGTTCTGGAGTGGGCGTGGTGAGCAGCAGCTCAATTGGATTTAAAGCTACAGACACAGAAACGAATGAACTACTACTTCCTCTATAAATCTAGTTAAAGGGCCCATATTATGAAAAAAATCACTTTTTCTGGGATTTGGTGTTATTTTGTATCTCTGGTGCTTCCACGCGCATACAAACTTTGAAAAAAATCCATCCATGCTGTTTTGAGTGAGATACAGGTTTCTGAATGTGTCCTGCCTTCAGTCTCTGGTTGAGCTGGTCAAAATCTGCACGGCTTTCTACATCACTAGCCGAAACAAGCTGGCTAACCGCAACCGTTAGCATGCTAGCGTTAGCATGCTACCTTGTTCTCAATGGCAAAGCACTGCTACAACACACACAAGTTCACCATAATCTACAAAAGAACTACTTACATGTGCAGCCTCGTTTAGAAATCTCCCAGCTAATCCTGCCTTGTAACTGACCGAAGTTGGAGAAAGCCTTTCTTTTACTGTCTATGGAGCAGTGTTGGGAGAAACAGCGTTTAAGTATAACGGCGTTACTAACTGCGTTATTTTTTCAGTAACGGGGTAATCTAATTAATTCCTTTTCCCATTGTTACAACGCCGTTATCGTTACTGAGAATGTAAAGTGGCACGTTACTACAATTTAGTTGAATGAAGCGCGAGGTGTCAGGCTTTGGCTACACATCAGCTGCCTGGAGAGAGCAGGGGTGGGGATGATGACACCGTTGCAAATGCGATGATGATTGGCTGGGTGGGTGGATGCCCTGCTCATGCTGTCTCACTGCACACTCTGACTACCACTAAACACAAGACAGCAACAATGGCGACGAGCCAGGGAAATTCAAAGGTAGCGTTATCGAACTGGAAGTACCAGCACTACTTCTCGCTCATTGAAATTAAAGGCAAGAATGTTTATGTAACATGCACGCTATCCAGGAAAAAATCCTTTATCCACGTCTGCTTCAAGCAACTCGAATATTATGAAGAACCTCACATTAACACATGCTAACACGACACTTGTTGCTGCTGCTAACCCAACCCCAAGCCGAAATGCAGCTAGCGTGAGCTCCAGCGAAGGAGACGGAGCCACTCTGTTAAAACAAGCAACGCTCAATTTTTCGGGTCAGCAACAGGTGACCAAGGCCGAGCTGAACACATTGATTGCAAGGTATGTTGTTGAAAACATGCTACCCCTGTCCACTGTGGAGTCTGAGTCATTAAGAGCTATCCTTGCTAAAATACCAATACGAGGAGGAGGGTACTGAATATTTAAGAGTTGGATAGTGTTCTGTTTATTGTGCAGTAGGCCTAATATACAGTTACAGAGATTTGCACTACTTAAAGAACAGATTGTCCTTTGTTTCTTTTTACCCAAGTTTACATTTTTGTGTCTTAATTTTGCACTTGAATTTTATTTTCAATATTTATTTTTTGTATGTTTTTATTTTATATGCATATCATATGGCAGGCTGCAATCTATTGAGTTCAAATAAATACCAAATGTTCTAAAATACTGTATATAGTGTTTTTATTCTTCAATCAATATTAATATATACATCTTTGATGTTAAAGATGTTATAGAACGTAATAGCGTTATAGAACATAAAAAATAACGTCAGTTACTTTGCTGAGTAACTAATTACTTTTACAATGTGGTAACTGAGTTACTAACTCAATTACTTTTTGGGAGAAGTAATTTGTAACTAATTACTTTTTTAAGTAAGATGACCGACACTGCTATGGAGTTAGCTGACATGATCTACAATCTGAGCTACTGCGCATGTGCGAGTGCAATCAAAGATAGTACAGAAGAAAAGATGTCTCACTCTGTAGCTAAAACAGAGACCTGAACACAAGGTGAAAAGAGGAGCTGCAGCAGTGAGAGAGAGCTGTGCAGTACAACAAAAATATGGTGTTTTTTGAAAATTAAACCATGTAAACCTATTCTGGTACAACCTTAAAATACTATTATGAACCTGAAAATGAGCATAATATGGGCGCTTTAAAGTAGGGTAGCTCATTCTGTCAGGTGGTATGTATCTATCAGAATTGATTGGTACTATTGGTAGAATGGTGGTAATGGTACAAATCTCACTATCACTAATGTTATGCACAGTCATATTTATTTATTATTATTTTCAAATTATAAAAAAGCCTGAAAGTCTTCAGTAAGAACGGAAGTACAAAGAGTAGTTGCTATGGAGATGATACACCCATTGGTGGAAACTGGCAGCTTTCAGAACGCTGCAGACCTAGAGTCATTTTTCTGATATATTAACTCAAGGTTTCTCAAGAGTCTGGTTCATGTTGGTTTCTGGCACATTTATGAGCAGAAATTGTCTATGAGACACAGAGGAAAGAGTTTAAATGTGACAATTATTTAAAGATGGCCTCTCTGAGCTGCAAGGTTTTAAAGTTTAGATTAATATTGAGAACGTTTATTATTTTGAGATACTAATGCATTATTCTGAGATAATATGTCATTATTTTGAAATAGTCAATATTTTGAGTTTGACAGTTTAAATGTGGTCAGCCCTGTCTCAGATTCTTGTTTGTTTGCACACATTCATATAAAAAATATAACAATACAACATAAATTGCAACATATCTCTTTCACATATGAGAAAAAGTGTGTGCTGGGTCAGAAACCCATGGGGGGCTTATAGCGAAACCTCACCAGGTCACTAGAACCTAATTTACAGGAAATATAATAAAAACGAAAACATAGGACATGAAATAAACTAAATATTGCGAAATTTGAATAAGAAAAAGAAGTACAGAAATAACTACAGGCTTAAACTCAATTTGGTAAAAATAAAATGACGATAATAAAAGGAACAAAATATCAAGACAATGGCAAGGCAATTTGAATAATAAAAACCAAAGAAGAGTTAAAAAAAAGCTGGTAAATCATTTAAATAGCTGCCAGTCAGGAGGTTAGAAATCCACTGAGTACAATGTTCCTTTTAGTTTTCTTTTATATACAGGTGAAAATACAGAGGGGTTTAACAATGGAATCATTATTAAACCCCTCTGTATTTTATAAAGTGCTGCCCTCTGGTGGTAAGAGAAGAAGGAAGGTACAGCCGGCTTGATTGTCTCGTAGACATTGAATGAATATTTGCACTATTATAAGCAAATTGTTGGAAATTGTCTGGTATAGTGTGGCCCTGATATTTAAAGATAAAAACATGTTTGCAGAATTGTTATAGATAGTTAGAATTGTTATAGATAGTTAGAATTGTTATAGATAGTTAGTATTTTAAGCTTAAAGAATAATAAAAAGGATGGATCCCTGAGCTTTGAATTTGTAGACATTCTAACTAATTGTTTCTGGATTAAATTAAGATTGTGCAAGTATGTGGAATATGTCCAGTCGATTGCCCGCTAGCTCACTTAACAATGCCTCAACAGTGATTAAAACAGCAGCTGGGTTAATGAATTTGTCCACCTATATATAGGTGGACAAATTCATTAACCTAGCTAGCGATAGCACCAGCACCCCATAACAGCCCGACCCATAAAATATACGGAGCCTACCACAGCCCGTAAGGGGGGGTATAATGCGGCCTGTATTATAAATGTTTTTGCCCACCATAGCTTACTCTTTAGCTCAATAAGTAAGTTAACTCACCTAAGGCCTTCTTCAGCCAATCTCCTCTGAATTGTGCTGGATGATAGCCTGACAAGCCAGTCTTTCAAATTCCCTCTGCACGCAATAGGATAGCGCTACAACCAGGTAGAGCAACGAAGAAGGAAGAGAAGCTAGTTGATGGATTAAACTTTTGCCGTATCCAGTCGGCAAAACTCCGAACACATCTTTCTTTTTTAAGAATGATTTCTGTGTGTGAGTGCGGAGTTTTGGAATAAAACAACATCAATAATATCTAGGGCTGTCAAAATTAACGCGTTAATTTTTGCGTTAATTTTTTTATATTTAACTCGTTAAAAAAAATTAACGAAATTAATGCAGCTGTGTTTGTTTACTTCATGTGGCGGCTGAGAAACGTAATACGTCTCCATAAGAGCAGGCGGCGCTACTCTAGGAGGGATTTACCTGATTGAAGTAGGCCTACGGGCCAGTCAAGAGTTGAAACATGGACCAGTAAGATCCCAAAAGAGAAAAAAGATGATGTGTTAGAATCCAGAAATGAATGAGCACGGGCTATAAACGGGACCGAGTACTAGTTCCGACATGTTGTCTCGTCAGGAGAGATGCGCCACCGGTAAGCTGCTGTTTCGCTACATGCGCCGTGCTGTGCTGCCGATATGTACGTGCGCGATTTGTTTGCTTGATAACTGTTACGTTGGTCACGCTGATAAAACCTTATTTGCAGTCTGATGTTTAACGCTGTCGACTCGATAGTATCCGTGACTATATTCCAGTAAATGTTTGAAATTGGTGCGTCTCACTGTCACACAAGCTACTTCCTGGTTGCGGTGCTGGAAGGGAAATGTAGTCAATCGCTTTACATTGGTAATGGATTGCTGTGCACAGCGTCGCTATCTAAAACTACACTCAATGTTTTCCCTTTAGGCCAACATACACCTTTGTGGTTTTGGGTTACTGGTTTAATGTGTAACATTGATATTGATGTGCATTTCTGTGTTTAGATATATGTGCTTTGCTTAGTCATTCAGATTAAACACTATGTATATTATAATATTTATGATATTAAGTACTGCCTAGATTGTAATTTATATTCTCTCTCTCTCTCTCTCTATATATATATATATATATATATATATATATATATATATATATATATATTATTATTATTATTCAGAATATGGTATATTAGGTATGTGGCTAATATTGGGGGTGGTGACAAAAATCTGCTCTCAAGTCGGACAGTTTCTAGCCGTTTCAGCAGCCTTCAGCAGGACTAAATAAGCCAAATTGTTGCTGCTGTTGTTCTGAAAGATATTAAACATTCTGAACTTAGCAGAACCTTTCCTTGTTTGTTTTCTCTTCATATTTGTAAAGTTAAGTGATTTAGCATTATTTAAATATCCATTACTACAAGCTTCAGTCTCAATTAAAAAATGCGATTAATCGCAATTAACTACAGCAAATTGTGCGATTAATTAGTTTTGTTTTTTTTTAATCGATTGACAGCCCTAATAATATCTCATGTGATAGGATGTTGAATTCCTAAACGTTAGGGGAACCAACCAACGGGAACGTTCTCCTGTGGTTGCACTGTTACCTCCACACAACGTCCCGTTTGGCTGAGTGCGGTTTTGAAAATGTTTATTTTTACCAGCTCCATTTAAGTTTTTGAAGTAGCCTAGCAGTCACTTGATTTAGATTCACGCAAAAATTATTGGTCTTATAAAATCGAAGTAAGATAAACAACATAGCAAGAGAATAAAATTATTTTTAGGCTGATAACAATTTTGTTAAAAACAATACTTTTGTGCTTGATTTCGTTTTTTTAACTGTATTAGGTGAAAATACTTAAAACAAGAATCTATCAATAGAACGATTTTCACAACTAAGAAAATGCACTTCTTTCATTTCTAACAAGTGTCTCAGTCCAGTGTACAAATCCTACCGTTACACCCCCACGCCAGTAGGGGAGGACGGTGCCTCTGCTCTCAGGTGACCGATTCAAGTCCTGTCCTGACTTCCGTTTACAACACCGGTACACACACCTGGCTAACAGGACAGACAAAAGATCCGTTCGCTTGGTCCCAAATTCGAACTGAAATACTGCCATTGACTAAAACCTATGCTGACTACACTTCACCGACGGTGTTATAACGCAAGGTAGGACGAAGATACCAAGAAGGACATTGTCGGCTGTCAACAGTAAAGACTTTCCTCAGCTCAAGACTGCTAGCCCGTATGCTAACGCGGGAAACAAGTTAGCTTTCCACAGCTAGCTAAGCTGCTAGCCCTAGTATGGAGGATACATCAAAGTTGGCCACAGAGACTGAACCTTCCATCGGTGATGTTTTAACCACCATAAGGAACCTGGACAACAAGGTGAGAGATTTTGGTAAACAACTTAAAGAAAGCTCCGACATGGTTGCCAGCATTATACAGCGTCAGCGAGTCGAGCTGAACTCAGTCGGACTCACTGAATGCACGTCCAAATTGGAGGCTGTAATTCACCATGTGTTCTATTAATACATCCATGGTATTATCTTAGGATACATCTGAGGGATGGCTGCTGTAAAGCCCGTTACATGGATTTAACATCATTAGCGTTTCCCGAAACTGCCGGGGCTATCAAGCTAAACAACGGAGTTAGTTAACTAGCTAGGTAGCTAGCTAACGTTAACGTAATATCTTACATGTCCCTAATAGCCGATGTGGGTTTAGGTTTAAACACTTATCTTACGATACATCTGAGGGCTGTATGCTGTAAAGCCTGTAACGTGGACGAGAGATAAAGCCATGGATGTATTAACAGAAGCTCTGTTCACAAAATTGCAGGCTAACCTAGCATAACATAATGATTACACCTCCTTGGTTGTCTAAATACATCCATCGTTTATTTAGATAATCATGGTAAGACCTTAAGTACAGACTACGTTATTTACACTTCATATATTCTTTTTGCAATCAGTACAAATTGTATGGTCTTTTATTTCAGATGAATCCATTCCACAAGCAAGAAAGCATTTCAGGACAGCGCGTAAGTTAACATTTATGCATGCATTTAAGAAATCAGTCATATTTCCTACCATGGAACTACTGAAATTCAACCTGGTGCATATCACGTGACTGTTATAATGTATAACAACTAAAACCATTAATTATTCCATAGCCATGAGGACCTCCATTACCCGCATGGCACAGTGGATGGGCACATTTGAGGAAAAGATGGATGAGCTGCTCATGCTTTTAAGGAGCTCCCAGTCACCTCCCTCTGCTCCAGTCGATGGCGTGTTGCTGTCGCCCTGCTCAACAGTCATCGAGCTGCAGGAGTTCAACAGGAGAGGAGGAACAAAATGGTAATTAAGTGGCCCTACCCTGCCCTAAGATAACACTATATAATTGCATAAATTAAAATATCATTATAACTGAACTGACTTCTCTTACAAAATGAGATTGTACAAGCTCTCCACTTTGTTCTACATGTGTAATTTGTATTTCTAGATTTGTTTCACGGCAACTTTTTCTGACAACCTTTCAACCAATGACATTGTAAAACCGTATAGCCTGCAGGGCAGAAAGACAAAGGCCTTCCAGGACCTGACAATCTGCAGGGTTATAACAGGCAGGTGTTATTTTATTGTTCACATCAGTATTATGCGTAGCTTGGCTGATAAGGGGTTTTAATTTGACTTGTAACTTTGCTTCTTCTTGCTACTCAGCGGCCTCTCAGAAAAACTTTCCCGTGCTGACTGCAGCAGACGTGGAGGACCCCCCAGTGCTCCCCCTCACAGTATCCAACAGCCTAGTGTCAAAGGTCGACTCATTCAAGTTTCTGGGCTCCATCATTTCCCAGGACCTGAAGAGGGAGTCCAACATCCTTAAAAAGGCTCTGCAGAGGATGTGCTTCCTACGGCAACTGCGGAAGCATGGCCTACCACAAGAGCTATTGGCCATCTTCTACACTGCTGCCATCCTCCTGCCTCCTCCCCTCTGGCGGGCGCTACAGATCCCTGCACACAAACAACCAGACACAAGAGCAGCTTCTTTCCCTCTGCCATCACTCTCCTGAACTGCTGATAAGTGGGGTCATCCCCACTTTGGCCATTCACCTACACATTACATACTTTATCATTCCAATATGCATCTTGCACACTACATTTCTGCCCTGCAAAGGCAAAAGACCTTAACTTGCTAGTGTGAAACTGAGAAAAATGACTTTAAAGTTTCTGTTTTGTCCAGACAAAAGTATTATAGGTAAAACTCCCAAAATTTGACAACTAGTTGCTATAATTAAGAAATGTTTGTATGCAAAAAATCTTGAGCTCAAAATTGACCTTTGATCCTTGTTTGGCAGTTCCTGTACTCTTCCTTTGTACCATGTGCCAAAAACAAGGAGTCATGCAAAGGCAAAAGGCAGTAACTGACATATAATCAATATTTGCTTGCTGTTCACCATACTTGCATCCATTATAAGAACACCTAACCAAGGTCTAGTCATCATGGTATTTGTTTTAAATTATATAGAAAACCTGTTGCGTGTTTTATTTTTACTGCTACAATGATCAGGATAGTGTGGCAACACTAACACAGTTTAACAGTATGACAGATAAGTAACTTTGCAGTTCAGTATGAAAAAATACAAGAAGTATTTTCTCAATAAAGATAATTTAATTATAATTGAATACAAAGGTATATTTATTGTTTAACAAATATATAATGTTTAACACTAAGGGCCACCAAACTGCTTAAGATGCACAGTCAACAAGCTCGACTTGGATTACTACTTTTTAATTCTGAGATAACATTTAGGTTAGCATACTTTGTACGGACGTTAGCAATAACTAGCTTAGTGCTTTTATGGATTTATGGATGTGTGAGATTTGACATGAACACCTGCAAGAAGGAAATATAGCTCAAACACGTATGGATTGTTGTGGATACAGCAGATGACGTGCATTGCTATGGATTATATCTTTCATGGATTATATCGGATTGCATGGAAAGGTAGGATGCCAGCTGTGTATTTCATAATTGGTTTGATGTGAGGCTCCGCCAAGTGAGGAGGTGTGTCAGCATCAACGTTAGCGCTTGAGCTAGCAATGTAGCTAGCTCTGGGCTGTCACTGACAGAATAGGAATCATCACTTTATTTGATATGTCATGTGTATGTTACGTGGTTTGGTGACTATTAAAAGCGGCAAAGTAGGCTATGGTGAGGCTAGAGTACAGTAAGATCACGGCGGTACAGTAACCTCTCTCTTGATGCCTGGCTAAACAAAGTCCGAACACTCAACATTCAACTTCAGCGTGCAGAGATCCGTAACAGCTGTTACGGCGTTCTGCTGTGGTTTCTCGTATGGTTTTGGATGTTACGGTTGTCTTTATTTTCTTGTTAAAACAATGAAATTGACTCACGATATTTATTCACATGATAAAGGAGGTCTCAAATACCCCAAAAGTGACATTAACTCATTTTTGCCCAAACATGTTTTTCCTTTTTTAGGGCAGATTTGCATTCTACATTTATACAATATATTGTGTTAATGTGCCTATATGTCTGTTGTCTCTCTTGTGCAGTATGTGTCTATATGGCAAATAAAACGGATTCTTATATAAAAATGTTTTTTATTTTATTTTTTGGTACCATGGTTGTTAGTTTTTTAAAGGTTATGGGATTGTAAAAAATAACGTTAGAGGAACGTTCCATAAAGGTTGCAACGGTGGGGGAACGTTCTCTAAAGGTTGCAACGTTCTGGGAACGTTAGGAGAACGTTCGATGTAACCAAAAACCTAACCAAATCTAACCTTCAGGGAACGTTCGCGCAACCAAAAACAAACGTTCCCAGAAGTTTCGGGGCACCAAAAATTGTTTGCTCGAGCTCTCTACAGCAAGGATTAACAAAGCCAAATCATCTACTGTAGACCTATGGAAAAACGCAGCAGCACAGGTATCAGTTCTGGTGACCTCAACACCACAAGAATTAGAGGAGAGTGACTAGGCAAGGTGTGATTTTTGTTTTGTTATCTTGTATTTTGGTTTGTTTTGTTTTCCTCAAGACCGCAGAGGGTGGGGGGTAGGCGAGGGTTTTTACTTCCTGTTCCATTGTATTTGTTTATTCTGTATGTTGTTTGTTCAAAAAATATAAAACAAATAAATGTATCATTAAAAAAAAAATAATGATTTCTGTGTGTTTGTTCTTTTCTCAAAGAAAAGCTTAACTCAAAGTCTTTCAGACCGCTGTTCCCAGCAGCAGCAGCCATAAGCCCGCCCACCAACTCTATACACGATGTGATTGGCATGACCAGAGTTTGGTTTTTCCAGCTCGCAAGTCAACGGAGAGTGCCTAGGGTCCAGGTACCGTTCGTTCATTTGTTTTTGCTGTCACATATGAAATCGAAAAAACGAGAAAACTCCTTTTTCCGTTTTTCCGTTTTTTCAGAAAAACGAAAAAACGAAATTATGACTTGATTTTTGGTTTTCCCGTTCTTGCACGGAAATCAGAAAAACCACTTGATATTCCGATTTTCCCCTGTGGGTGGTGCTAAATCTGATTGGCAGGATATGCATTCATTGTTTTTCAAATTAAGAGTTTACCCACACTTTATTTGTTAGCCTGTAAAATTAATAGTCTATATGTAAAATTAATAGTCTATATGCATGCTTTTTGTCACCCAGTTATTTGGCTTAACTGACTGAAAACATCTATTGAAATAGCCTAAATGTAAACATGTTCACGCATTGACAGACAAAAGGCACAATCTATTTTTGTAGGATGGATAGATAGATAGATAGATAGATAGATAGATAGATACTTTATTGATCCCCAAGGGGAAATTCAAGGTTCCAGTAGCTTAAAGACATCACACACAACATACACATACATCACTAACAGGATCATAAAAAAGCAACTCCACATGAATAGCATGGACAATGAAATAAAAAATACTAAATAAATAAAAGAAATCCACATGACTGTACTAAGTGATGTATAAGCATGAGACGCCTCTGAGACTGACCTTGTGATTCAGTATGAGAGTGTTTGTCATGGTGGTAGTGCAAATAGGTCCAATAGTGCGAGGATAAAGTCTAGAGACCAGCATTAAATATGGACAATATAAGAGATCAAAAGTCAATATTAGAGGTTTGAAGTATTAGGGTTACAGCCATTGTTCATGTATTAAGTTATGTTAGACCTCAGTCCAGGCTGGTGGGAGGAGGGAGGGATTGTGCATATATGGGCTAATATAGCCAGTAAACAGTGTAAACAGTAAACAGTGGGCCAGTGGACAGTCAGTACATAACTGTTATTATAGGAGGTAGTGGAAGTGGTGCAGAGGGAGGAGAGGCAGACAGACTATGCAGAGAAGTCTCTCTCTCCTCTTCTCTTTAGTGAAGCATTGTAGAGTTGTATGGCCCTGGGGACAAATTACTTTAATGCGTTAGCTACATAATAGTTATAATAGAGTATGCTAACGTTAGATTGTAGTGGAACGAAGCAGCACTTTCTAAGGTCAAAAAGTCATTCCGTCTTCGAAAGGACACTTATGTACGTTTACACTTCATCGCATTAATAATATACAGTCTATGGTTATTAGTCTTGATTGTTTGTATGAGTATTGTATAAGAAAGATTTAATAAAAAAATAAAGTTGTGATGTTTGGTCGCTGTTGGTCGTCAAGTGTTTCAACGCATGCGTGGTACAAATCGCACAGGGACTGAGCCCAGTTCCACGCAAGCCCAACACAGTCCAACTTTTTCCTGAATGCAGATACTTTATCATGTACCAAAAAGACATGGCACTCCTTTCCATAGATCATTTCATTATTGTTAATATTTTTTAAATATTCCCCTGCTTTTTTTTACGCCTACTACACTAACCTTTTCTCAGAGTCTCTCTCTTTTTCCAAAGTGACAGATAAAATCATATAATGTCATATTTGACATTACAGGTTCACGCAAACTCACACACACACACACACATACACACACACACACACACACACACACAAACACACACACAAACACACACACACACACACACAGAACTCCATAATATAACTATAATTTCATGCATCGGCCTACAAGGCCAAAATGGTTGAATCTGGTGAAATACTGTAAAAATGTCAAATATGACTAGTTTTCTTCCAAATGAAATGCTGACATTACAGAATGCATGGTTTTATACTGTAAAGGCAGTGAGATCAAAACATGTGGTTATAATGGAAGTCAATGGGACCATTTTTGCCTTGAAGGTGTCCAGAGGGAGTATCTGGAATTACATAAAAAATACTAATGCAATCAAATCAGTTTTGTTGCTTATCTTTGACATATCCAAGCCTCTAATCACCACCAAAGCCCCATCTACATATTATTCATTATATGGGAAAAAAAATCATTCTTTGTGTTTTTTTTTTTATAAATAATTACATACTTCAAATACATAAACTGGCATTTAAAGGGTTAAAATCCTGAAAATGATTGAATGTTTGGTGGTTTTGATTAGGTAAGAAGTTGTTTAAGTGATTCATGAAAAAAAAGCAGAAAACAATATTGATATATGATGATTTAATAACAGTTTTTGTGTGCGTGGACATTTTTGCCTCGAAGGTGTCCAGAGGGTACAAAATGAATCATTTAAGTATAAAAGACATGTAAGAGTAAAAAACACTGGATTTAGAAAATTTGGCTGAAAAGAAGGATTCCTACAAAATTTCATGCCATAAGAAGTAACACAGCAAAAATGATCACAAAATGAAAAAAAAAACTTGAGAAAAATGTACAAAAATGACCGAAGAGGGCATGAGGGTTAAGATGTATAAGCTCAGATCAATGAGGCATGTGGGCCATAAATAACAAATAGACAAAACAAGAATTTAAGTTAATAAAAACATCTAAAACAAAGAATAAATGTATTATTTAAATTTGTATGATGAGTATTAATGGAACGGTCATTTTGTCAGTCATGACAGAATGAGAAAGTAATTTGTCCCCAGGGCCATACAACTCTACAATGCTTCACTAAAGAGAAGAGGAGAGAGAGACTTCTCTGCATAGTCTGTCTGCCTCTCCTCCCTCTGCACCACTTCCACTACCTCCTATAATAACAGTTATGTACTGACTGTCCACAGGTCCACTGTTTACTGTTTACTGGCTATATTAGCCCATATATGCACAATCCCTCCCTCCCTCCTCCCACCAGCCTGGACTGAGGTCTAACATAACTTAATACATGAACAATGGCTGTAACCCTAATACTTCAAACCTCTAATATTGACTTTTGATCTCTTATATTGTCCATATTTAATGCTGGTCTCTAGACTTTATCCTCGCACTATTGGACCTATTTGCACTACCACCATGACACACACTCTCATACTGAATCACAAGGTCAGTCTCAGAGGCGTCTCATGCTTATACATCACTTAGTACAGTCATGTGGATTTTTCATTGGATTTTTTTATTTATTTAGTATTATTATTTTTTTATTTATTTAGTATTTTTTATTTCATTGTCCATGCTATTCATGTGGAGTTGCTTTTTTATGATCCTGTTTGTGATGTATGTGTATGTTGTGTGTGATGTCTTTAAGCTACTGGAACCTTGAATGGGGATCCCATGGGGATCAATAAAGTATCTATCTATCTAACTATCTATCTATCTATCTATAAATCTATCTATTTTTGACTGGGAACAAAAAATTGGTTAACATGACTTTGAACACAACAGGATTAAACGATGAGATGGGTCTTCTCCTCTCCTACAAAAATAGATTGTGCCTTTTGTCTGTCAATGCGTGAACATGTTTACATTTAGGCTATTTCACTAGATTTTTTCAGTCAGTTAAGCCAAATAATTGGGTGACAAAAAGCATGCATATAGACTATTAATTTTACATATAGACTATTAATTTTACAGGCTAACAAGTAAAGTGTGGGTAAACTCTTAATTTGAAAAACAATGAATGCATATCCTGCCAATCAGATTTAGCACCACCCACAGGGGAAAATCGGAATATCAAGTGGTTTTTCTGATTTCCGTGCAAGAACGGGAAAACCAAAAATCAAGTAATAATTTCGTTTTTTCGTTTTTCTAAAAAAACGGAAAAACGGAAAAAGGAGTTGTTTTCTCGTTTTTTCGATTTCATATGTGACAGCAAAAACAAATGAACGAACGGTACCTGGACCGCCTAGACCCCCCTGGCTGCAAAATAATTTTGCTGCCGCTAGGGTGCGTCTAGATTTCTAAGCTAGCTGGATGACACACCAAACAGATCCGTGATTTCTCGGGTTGATAGACACAAAGTTAGCATGTCATCTGGAATATCCAGAGGCGGCCGTCCAGCACCTGTTGCTTGTAGTAGCTACCAGCGGTAACGTTGACTTCTTGGACTTGGACATCTTCCACACAAACACGGTGCTCAATCAGTCAAACAATTTAAAACGTTGTCGTCTATGTATATTTCTTGAAGAGCACTTATCTGCCCTAGTATTTCCAGAAATTCTTCAATATGTGCCAAAATAGTATCTGCTGATAAACCATGTTGATCAATTTGATCTGCTAATGATAGCATGCTATTTCGGAGCCCACCGATGTCTTCCATTAGGCTATATCTGCACTCTCACTTCGCCAGCCTTTTTTTGCCCACGACTCTGTTCTGAATGTGAGAGACAGCCACGCTCCCTGATTTGCATATAAAAACTGGAAATAAATAGAGAGGGAAATCAATAAATGTGGCATTAGGAAATGAAAGTCCACGGAAATAAATAAATGTGGATTTATGAAATAAAAGTCTCTTGAAATAAATCAACGTGGACTTATGAAATAAAAGTACCATGAAATAAGTAAAAGTAAAACCTTTTAATATATTTAACCAATTGATTGATTTATATGTGAATATTTAATTTTTTTTTATTATTTATGTATTTATTGCCTCATTTATTTATTTCATGATATATTTCAAAGGCATATTTATTTTTTTAATTCATGTATTTATTTGTGTGTGTGTGTGTGTGTGTGTGTGTGTGTGTCGGAGCTCTGCTCTCTGTCAACATGCAGAGAGGACAAATAAGCTTGCGCTTACACGCTGTCACGTACCGAAATTTGGCACAGTTTGATTTAGAGTGAATCGGTCCACGGTAAAAAGTACAGAGTTCGGTATCCAACCCTACCCTCCAGCCTTGCTTGGTGCAGCCCATACAGATTTCTGCCTCCCTGGGGTCTCATTTATTAAAAGTAGGATCCATACAAATTGTGCATACACACACCTGCAGGCAATGTTTCCTTTTATAAATCACATTCAACCTAGAAATATGCACACATGGACCATCCTCATATCTTGCCCTCTACACTCCCACATTCAACCATTGATGGCCAGTGCAAAGCACCTCATGAATGTTGATGCATAAAAATGAGCCTGCTGATCAATGGTTCTTTACAGTGTATCATGGCAATAACCCAGTGGAAGATGAAGCCAAGGAAGGGTTGTTTCTGACACTGAAATTGAGATGCTTGTGGTTGAGGTGGAGGTTAGAAACCATATTGTTGGGTTGCCATACCAGCGGGGTCACAAACAAAAGATATTGCGAGTGGCAACATGTTGCTGCTGCGGCTAATGGGTTACACTCAAGCTGCTGGAAAACCGAATGGACAAACAAGTGTGTGTTGCAGCCACCGCAGTGTCTCCATGCCCTCTGTACGCATGATAGCAGTCGAGTTCACTGCAGATTTTGAAAACAAACTGAAATCGTACTTGGTGATATATGCACAATATTAAAAGATATTATTACACAGCTTGGCGACGGTGTCACGCATTACATGGTCTTTCACCAGAAGGAATGCCCAATGTGCAGGGTTGGGAAAGTTCACTTTCTACATGAACTAGTTCAAAGTTCAGTTCACAAATATATATATACACACGTGTGTATGGGTAGTTGTTGGTAGTTGTTGGGTATAATGTTTTTCACTGCTATTTGTTTTAAATTCCTCCTACCACCAATAACTTTTTCTGTTTTAATTATCACCACCACCCTTAATGGCTCTCTTCAGTAAGTATATAGTCATTTGTATTAACTAAAAAAGTACATTGCATTTTTTAAAGGTGATCCTTAGCATTAACTTTGAAGGCTTGAGTGCTAGTTGAACCCATGAATACATACCAAAAATATGCTTTGGTATCTTGGGTGCAGGAAGTTTGGTATTCCTGTAGTGGAAGTTTCTTTTGCAGCAGGGGTGAATTTTAGAGAGATAAATAGTGAAACAAAATAAAGACAATTGCAAACTAAACCAAGTTAGGTTTTTGTATTTTATTAAAAATATATTTGCAAATATAGGAAAAACATAAATTTCACAAAAGACAGCAGCCCAATGTGGAAAAGTTTCTTCAATGAGTGAACAGGAACACTGAGCTTAAATACATCTTCAGAGTGACAGCACACACACACACACACACACACACACAACTTGGCTTATCATGACTCTGCATTTCTCACAGGCAATCTGCTATGCATGAAGACAATCTAAAAACACAGGAGACATCTCGGAGCCATTTCGCCTCCTCCTCCCTGTACAACTTTCACCCCCCCAGTTACATCTCAACTGGCATGGGAAAACTAGAGATAGTTTTAGGGTGAGACAAAAATATAAAGAATCATGCTTAAATGTAAATTTGCCATTACATTCCCCTGTTAGTTGGCAAGGTGTTCTGTCTGTTCACCTCCAGGCTATGGTGTACTGTCCAGTGAGCCCTGTTCCCTTTCAAATTTTCTGAACAAAAGAAGTGTACTTTACAGTATGTAGGGGGCTAAGGCATCATCTGACATATTTTACTTGATGTCCATTCAATGGGGACGTATAATTGTTTACATTTTTCTTATTTGTATAATTTTGAAGCTGTGAATTACTTGTAATATTGATTATATGTTTGCTCATATGTAGGTATGGCTTAGGCTTGGTCCAGGAACCTGGAGTTTGGGCTGCCATAAATTAGTCTTCCCCCTTCAGAGTTATTACAGAAAGCAGTGCAGTGGGCAGAGATGTTGCACTGAATGTGGAAGACATTTTGCGTGACATGCTTTGCTGTCACAGCTATTGCCCTTAATGAACTGGCACCAATGTGTCAAACTGCAATATTGCCATAGGTACTGAAAATGCATTCTTGTCGATCCTCTCAAACAATTATTGAAATTATTCTTTGTTGAGGGGAAACTGAACTTTGTCCTTTAACACACTTCTCACACACAGCTGTGTTTTGGTTTTTTTAAATAACACAACTCGTCTGACACTAAAGGCTTTGAATAACTCTGCCATATCTTTCTGTTGCAAGTTGGGCTTGCTCTCAGTGTTGAGCATAAGATTGAACAGATACACGGATGGCATAGAGTACATGGATAACAGCATCTGGCATCATACAGACACATTACACAGCAGATCCCAGTGTTATAGCATTAGGCAGACCATTACAGAGTAGTGATGTCAACATAGGACATGTCTCATCAGCTGAGTTTACAACAACGATGCATTGGACTGATCCTGACAATTCAAGTTTGTTCAAGTATTCTACAGAAAAATGGGTCTGACAGCAACTGGCTGAAGTCTCATAAAGTAGCTCACAGCAGTCACAACAAAACAGACTTTTAAATTACAGCAATAAGTGAACAGCTACTACAGTATGAAACTCAGTCCATGTTGAGTGCCCTAAATATTAAATAGTTTACTTTTACAAATTTTTAACCAATTTTCAAATGTGAGTTGTCGATCTGTTGATACATAAAATGCCAAGAAATACTTTAATACGTTGTCATTCTTGATTATATTTTGACAATATATTCTTAACACAATGTCCACCTACTAGGTTTTTCCAGAGCTTTGCTGAGTGATCATCACGTGACCTAAGCATTTCAATTCTGTCACGTAGTGTTCTTGGAGGGTGATTCTAACCCCTTTTATCAGTTGAACAACCAGGAGAATCACAGGGGACTCCCTTACCTGTCAGAACATCTAGGTAGACTCTTTTTTTTCAAGTCACAAGGAGTCAGCACTTAGCCTGCCACTTAATATCTCTGCTGGTACACGCTAAAGACAGGACATCCCTTGTTAAAGTAGATCACATGATGACAACCAAGCAAACCCCATCTGGTTACAAAGGCTGTGAGATTTGGTTGAAGGCTCAAGAAAAAGCCAGTAAGTGGATCTTAACTGGTGTTTTTTTATAAATGTATTTTTAATCATTAGGAAATGGAAAGTGGAATAGCTTGAGTCCTGAATGGTGAAAACTGGATATGATTGTAAAAAATGATGCTGAGTAAAGGTAAGCAAAACTGGAATTAAATTTCTTTGTTCTACAATGCAATGTGGGTCTGAGTAGACAGCAGTAAAGAACACCTTATTTTACCCAGAAAAGCTGGTAATTGTTGCCAGTAAAGTGAGACATTTCCATGCCCGAAGGGATAGTTGTATTTTAAACCAGAGGGTAACTTTTTAACTGATCAAACATAATGTACAGCCTCTGATCAAAATGTTGCATTAGAACAGTTCAGACAAACCCAGTTCTTGCTCATGAATTGTATCCATTACATCAAACTGTGATTTTCATTATATATAACAGCCCTCTTTTCTTACCCTACTTTGTTCATCTTCCCTCACTTTCTGTGTGGCTACTATTTCTCTGCGTCACACATCATCCTCAGTCCTTTTTATATCCTTTTGGTGCACAGTTTCTCTTTTTTCAACACTAGTCTTTTTTTTCATCATAATGTGTCTTCTCCCCCATTCTCCCCCATCTCCTTAACCATAATCACCTCTTCCACTGCTTTCAAGGCATTGTCATTTCCATTCGCTTTTTCCTTTGAGTCCTCTTCACCTTCGTGATCTTCCTCGCTTTCCACCCCAAAGTTCAGCCCCTCCTTCTCTGCATCAGTCACAGCCATTTCTATCTTAACCTCTAGATCTTCCTTTTTCTTGCTAATGCAAAAGAAGTTACCTATGGCGATGACAAAGGCGGACAGTGTGACCTCACAGCCTGCCAACAGGAAGACGTACATGTACTGATGGGTGGCATCCAAGAGGCGACCTGGTGGAGAATACAAGAATATTTGCATGACTGTTACTGGTTCTCATCAAGCTGAACTCATGAAGTGAAACACCTTAACTTGACCAGATACTATAAGGAGAATATTGAAAAGACTGAGAAGCAACGTCAGTAGTTTCAAAACTACATTGTTTTCTGGACTAGAACCTTTCTACTGTAACCACTGCATCCCCAGTTTAAATTTAGCTGGGGAACTTTGTTGCATCTACATATATCTCCATTGTTTCCTGTCATCTTTCAATTATCACTATATAGTCATTAAATGGACATAAAATAAAAAATCTTCTGGCAAAATGCAACAAGGTGTGGATGCTCTGGCACATTAAGTCTAGATGAGAATGAGTTTAAAGCTCCTTTTGTTCAAAATTGATGATGAGTCTTACTGTAAGCATAACACCGTCACAAACATTCACATGCATTCCTTCCATGCTCTGACCTGCTCCAGGAGGTCCCACTAGTACAGCAAAGGCTTCCATCAGCAACACCAGGCCTATGGCACTGGAGAACTTCTCTGTCCCTACAATAGACATGAGGACCTCGAACTGTAGCGCTCCCACCATGCCATAGGAGATACCAAAGAAGATACAGAAGACCACCAGACCTTCATAGTTATTTGCCTGCAAGTAGAGAAAACCAGAGATTTATGAATATGACAAGTGGTTTATGGAGAAAATACAGGTGATAAAACAAGCCTTGTTGAACAGGAGAGACTAAAGGTACCAACATACAGTAACCTAGTCTAACTATACAATCAGTCTAATCTACAGTATTCATTTTTTTATGTTAATGAACTGACATCTATGGAACAACAATCATTTACTTTTTTACCAGCCTGATTGTTATATACTGTACATAAGATGACAGAATCTCTTCATTTTTAATTCCATGTTGTTTCTCTATTCCAGTATTTTCCCCAGTAAGAGCTAGGTAGGTCAAGTTCTTTGACATGTATGATGGCAACACGTGGTTTCTAGCTAATTTGTGAAGTAACTGCATATCATCTATACAGACACATTCCTCTTAATTCTCCTTGTCATATAGAACTCAATACATTGTTACCTGTGATCCTATAAGGTCAGTGCAGCCGTTGAAGATCATAGCAAAGCTGAACAGGTAGACAGTTCTGGGCCGTACCCACTTCATGCCTGCTATGAGTCCTGATGCAGGCCGAGCAAACATATCAACAAATCCCAAGATGGTGAGCAGCAATGAAGACTTTGTGTCTTCATAGCCGAGGCCTTTAGCATAGCTGACCACAAACACAGGGGGCACAAACAAGCCCAGCACCATAATAGATGCTGCAAGGGTATAGATGAGAAAACCTCTGTCCTTGAACACGCTGAAATCCAACAGTTTTTTTTTGGGCTGGGGCTTTTTCTCTTCTGCAGCTGTGGGAGTGCTTTCTTCAAGATACTGTGGCTTCTTAGGGGGCAACAGGGGCCTCATGAGGGCACCACAGGCACAACAGTTGAGCAGAATGCCTCCTAGTATGAGGAACCCTCCCCTCCAGCCATACTGGTACTGGAGAATCTGTCCCAGTGGGGAGAGACAGCACAGTGCCACAGGGCTGCCCGCTGCTGCTAAGCCATTGGCTAAAGGACGTTTCTCACTAAAGTAGCGATTCAGCATTATCAGAGACGGCTGGAAGTTCAACGCCAGACCCAGACCTGAGGAGAGACATACAGGCAATGTTACAGAAATAATACATTTTTGCAAAACACAATTTGCTATGTAAAGATAAAGTGGACCATGGCATCCTGAGCAGAGAATGAAACCAGACTCCGTATGTGTGTGTTGTAATCTGATCTTCTCTGTTCTTTGTTTTTAAGCCAGTCTGGCCGCAACTGTATGTGAGTGCATGTGACTGCCTTATGCATTGGTATTTGGTATCTCTCAGAGTTCTCAGGTTCTTCTCCTGAAGAGCATGAATGATCTCAGTGAGGTCACATGGCAATATTGCCATCAGTTTGGATATTTCTTGTGTACCAATGATTTTGCCCAGATGATGGCACTAAAGGAAAGCCCAGGAGTAAAAAAATATCCAGATTCGCCTCTGTGGAGCAAGAATATCCACAGCAAATTTGAATGGCCACTTGTCACGATATTCTGCTGGTTACCACAGTCTTTAATTGTGACTGACAAAATAGTTACAGGGGGGGAAATACAAATGTTGCAAACTACTAGGACTAATATTACTATATTTAGTGGTAGGAACTGGTTGAAATTTAGGTACCTTGTTTATTGACATATTTTGTGAGGACTCATCAATATTGTTGCTGTGTATTAAATGAGCAATAAAAAAGAAGCAGCTAATCTGCATCTGATTTAACATAATGGATATGGATGATGCACGTGTCCTTATTAAATGTTTGTGTTTTCCAATATGTGCATGTATGTTGTGACTCTACCTGTAATAACTCCGATGCAAAGGTAGATGTGTATGATACTGGTGGCAAAGGAGGCCAGAATCATTCCCAGTGAGGCAAAGAGCCCTCCAACCATCATTACTGGTCGGCAGCCAAACCTGTTCACCAATACACTGCACAGAGGTCCTAAAAAAACCCAAATCAAAACATAAGTATACAGTACTTGTGTACGGTATTTAGCATGTTGATGCTAACAGTTCATCACTATCACATGTGTATTATCCTTGTCTACCTGTACCATACAGCATGGCAAGCAGTATTGATGAGATCCAGGCAGTGTCACTGTAGCCAACATCAAACTCTCGGATCAGCTCCTTGAAGAAGACACTGACAGCCTTAGGGAAAGCGTAGGAAAAGCCAGTAATGACGAAGCAGCCGGCCAACACTGCCCAACCCCAGCCACCATCTGGGGCCTTCACCCCAGGAGGTCCATCGTCCACCACTGCTCCTCCCATGATGCTCTCTAACTGCTATGTTGAGATCGGTGGCTGTAAACAAGTGGTAAAAACACACATGTATCTTATTTGTGCTCATATAATTTCATATCATATCATATGGCTGTCAAATGTCCTGAAACGTTACAAAAACTTAAGTTATTTTTTATTTTTATGTATTTATTGTTTATTTATCAGGGACACTACCCATAACATTATCACAACCAAATGTGAGAGATGAAAGGTATTTTAGGATGTAAAGAATCTCAGAGTTATCTCTGCTCAGGATACATCCTTTAATGCCCACATAAAACAAACATAAAACATCCTGTCTCAAAACGATGAGGAATATGTGGGAGATTCACACTACTCCCAATAGATCACCCTCCATTGTGCAGCAGCAACATAAACCAGAAGGAATCTGTAGTGCAGAGACAAGGGTGAGAGGTACCGCTATGCAAACATAAAGCACATGCTCATATAGAGACACAGAGACACAGAGATCAGTATGGCACCTTCTTCGAACCCCCCTCCCATTGACCAAACAACATCACCCAGACCTTCCATGACCCCAGTGTGACCCATGCAGCACTCTGTCAGGAGTCACAAGTATCAACACCCATACTAAAATAAGACCCTTGAATTCCGCCTGCTTACACACACACACACACACACACACACACACACACACACACACACACACACACACACACACACACACACGCACACGCACAGCCCTGATATGCAGATGAAAGGAACTTGGATGTTACCCAGCATTGTGTATGTGTGTGAGATAGAGACACGGTCAGTAAAAATAGAAGAGTGTCTTACATATATCTATAATGAATGCAACACTATGCCAAGAGATTAAACTCTTTACTACTAAACTATATTTATTTCTCTGTAGTTGTTGTATGTAAATCCTCTTGAAGATGCCAAAGTGATGTGTAACCAATCAGTAGGTATCGCAACTGAAGCAACAAGGACACAACAAGAACACAACAAAGAACTCTTGAAAACTTTACCATTACAAACACAGCAAACTGTTTTTACTGAAACAAACAACAAAGCCAGAGATATCACTATCATGAACCCAAGGGAGAAAATATTATTTTGTAAAGATCCAAATTTCTCCTAAACAGCAAAAAGTACAGAGCTGTTTACATTGTCATTGTCAAATAGCAATTTTAGCTGCTTTAAGAAAAAGACTTAAAGTAGCTATAATAAATATTTGTAGAACTAGAAAAGTGCACTCAGGAGAGTGCAGATTTGTGATTTAGTGGATCATAACATTGGGTATGGAGATGCCGGAGACCAAACATGTTTTGCTGCTGTAAAGTTGGGCATTTTAACATTGAGGTCTATAAGGATTGACTCGCTTTTTTTTAAATACACAAAGCATAGTTAATTTTAAATCACAGCACACAGGTACTGTAATATCAGAAAAACACACTTCTACTCTACATAAAGTATAATAACATTATAGGCCTACTTTAAGTACATGCCTTTTTGATGCTTAAATTGTGATAGAACTTAACTATAAATACATTTTTATTAATACCAGTATAATAGCACAATTTAAAAGTATGCCAAATACAGACAGGAAGTGCATTTGAAATTAATTTGAAATATAATAGAGGCATGCTAGAATAACAGTAATGAGTATGATAAAAGTGTGTCCCAAATACACTTCAACACTAATATCAAATGAACTCTAATGCTTTTTTAAAGTATATATTCAACACACTGGCGATATAATATTGTACATCAAGTGTAGTTTAAATGCTCATAAATCATGATTTTCACTGGTATATTTCAGTAGGCTACACTTAAAGTTTGTGAAGGGTTGTGCCAATTTAGCATAATATTTACAGTTCAAGGGTGAGTATTAAATTGGGACACCACTTAAGTAAAGGCTACCCCCAAGGAGAAGCACAAAGTAGGCTACAGTAACAAACTAGTAGGACTTTCTTTACAAAGTATAAATGAAGTAGGCTATAGGCTTATAGCTTTTAGTAAGGGTAAAATTCAATCTAACAGTCGATCTCTCTATCTCTCTCCGCAATTAATTAACATATGCTACATGATACGTTATTATAGAACCTAAGTAACTTCTTGGCAAGTCCCGCCTTACGAAGCAGCTCTATGGCTCGATAGGTCGGGGTTAGGCATTGACCTCGAGTGGTTAAGCTTAGGATAGCCTATTGGTCAGGGGATAGGACCTGAACAAATCGGGTTACAGTATGTTACCTTGCGTAAGCGTGGACGCCTGGCCAATAGTAGTGTGTGAATGCTATTGAAGGGCGGGTCTTGCCTAGACAACCTCGGCAGTATTGACGGCAAAATAGGCTATAGAATAGTTCGTTCTGTATTGGTGCAATATTTGAAAATCGATTATTTATTATTTTTAAAATTACATTTATATCTGCATTTATGTCAAAACCTATAGACTTTCAAACATCAAAGTGTCATTTATGAAATGTATTTGTGTCAAAATGACATATAAACATCTTTTCCTATGGGTCGGTCCTATTTCTAGCATGCACGCGTTTTCGCCGCGCCTGATATGTGCGTGTCACGCAGGCAGTGTGCAAGCTCTAATTGGGAGCCGAAATAAAAACGGACAAGCCACGCAGTTGACACGCTGACACCACGCATCCAGTGTGTGCCGGCCTGAGACATGAGTGAAACGCGTGTAAAAAGTGGTCGAGACACCGGGGCATGCTGTACAACTGTCGCGGGTAAATAATTAGCTATCTCGACATTGGAAATGTTTTAGAAATAGATGTAAAAAGTGTTGTAATTAGTTTGCTACCAGATGCGCTATAGTCACCTTCCACAGCATAGGCATTTCTGTTTCACCGAGACTACTGTAGGCTACCTGTTAAACCGTCAAGGCAAACAGTAGCCTAGGCATGTCTACTATTAACTTCTTTAATTAAAAGGCCCATCCAAAATTGACTTGATGAGCGGACTCATCCGTTTTACTTAAGATTTAGTAAGACTGAGAAGTGATGATGTCAGCCTCAGGTAGGCTATGCAGCCGAGTGCACGTAGGCAGTCCGGATACTTCTGCATCACATTCTGACTGTATCACCCAGGAAACGACCATTTAAACGCTCTCTTTAGGAAATAACTTCCGGATCTACGTTAACTTTTCTTTTTGGACTTTCTGGTCGCAGTTTGTCTTGTTAGTTGGTTAGATGTATGACAAAAGACTATTTCAGGATACTGTGTCGGTATTATTTTGCTTTTATAGCCTAGCGTACCTGTCTATCTCTCACAGAGCAGTTTCTGAAACGTGCACATACTGAGCGTATAGCCTACAAATTATATGTCAATTTTATTAAGCAACATCACTCTGGGTGAGTAGCCTACAAGTCATAGATTTAGACTGAGTCAGCTTCCTTTTGGGGTGTTGTGTCCGCTTTAGATAAAGTTTCCTACTTGTAGTGGATGAGGCTGTTATGCTGCTCATTCCATTGTGTAATATGCGACAGACAAATGTGGATCACGGTGCGTACGGACAAACCCCGGTAGCCTACGTGAGGATGGAAGCGTAGTGATATGTCTTCACTGTGCATCCCCGGGCCAGATGCCTGATCTGAAAAGTTTTAGTTTGAATGACTATCAGGCGACATGAACAATAATAACATGTTATAACAACTTACACAGTCCAGAGGCTAAGCATCTCTAACACAATTATAATAGGTAATGCAAATACTAATCGTTATCCTCTTTTACTCGCCTGACATTCAGCCTTTATGTCTATATCTGTTACTCTGGCGTATCGCCACAGGTTATCGCATAACACAGGGAATATATACAACACAGACAAACATAAACCATTGATTAAAAAACTAAAAACTTATCACACGATACCTGCTGATGCTGTCTCCCACCTTCAGGAGAGCTTCTACATTAACTGCGTGAGCGCGCTTCCGTCACTGGCTTTATCATACGGCGGCGCGTGGGAACTATTGTCTATCCTTGTAGCTGGGGAACAATTTGACAGACGTACCGTTGCCAAGGAAACTGTTTCCTTCACAAAGGAAAAGTTTTAGTTGACTAATTTGTCTCGTTAAATTATATTATTAGCTAACGTTAAATAGTCTTGTGTTTGAATGCTACATAGTGTTGACTGTGAAGTAGGCCTTTGAAGACCTATGAGCCCATCATTTTGTAGATACCCGCTGAGTGCTACAAAAGCTAACTTTAAAGCTACTGTATTGTGGTAAGTTAAACATACTAAGTGTGTGTGTGTGTCTGTGTGTGTGTGTGTGTGTGTGTGTGTGTGTGTGCGCGCGCGTAATTTGCACCGGTTATTTTGTGGAAACCAAACATTTTACCTAGAACTCGGATGCTTCGTTCTTTGCCAAAATCCAAACGGTACCCAACCCTTATCATGATGTGAAGTGTAAAAATGTAGGTCCAAAATGTGATTTTTGGCTTCAAGTATTAAGATGTTTTTTTTAAAGGTACAAAGAGTTTTTAAAACAACCACCTACAAGCTTTGATGCTTGGCATGGTATAGGCACCGCCTTTTTAAGCCCTACGTGAAAGGGCCCATGAGGCTCAGGAAAAAGAAAGGCAGAACAAAAAAATCATGCTTGACTTTGTGGTACTTCCGACTGTTGTGTGGGTGTGGGAGCCCTGTCTTTATTGTCCAGTGAATGAGTTGCGGATCTACGGTGGCAGTTTCGTCTTTTGAGTGGAAATTTGAAATAAATATGAAAGTGGAGTTAAAAAACGCAAAAATCAAAGAGCAATGGGAGTCACATCTATAGCCATAATCAGAGCTAACTATATATTTCGAAGCTCCAAGCCCCGAGGTTGAGACAACCAAAAACCCTCCAGCAGCATTACCATTTGCTTCCACAGGTTATCTATCACAGTCAAACTACCAGATTTCATTTGCGTTCCTATGGACTGCAGTGTTGGGGGGTACACAAAGGAAAACACTTTTTTTTTAGGTTGTTGTTGGTTTGGGGCAGAAGGAGAGAGTGGTACTTTTTGTGTTTTTTGCAATTGGTTTCTTGTAAAGTTTAAGAAATGCACTTAATCTGCTGTACTTACAGTATATTTATCGCTCTTGGAAGAGGCATCTGCTAAATGCCCAGTCTTATTGCCATCTGAAAGACTGTTAATTTCGACGTAGTGTTGCGGGTTGCCATTTTTTAAATCTGGGTTAAGTGAATACAAAAGATATCGGGTCACTATTGGCGTTACATTCCAATCAATGGTCTGCATTGTTTTAACTTCATATTTTAGTATTGGCTCAATTAGCTTTGAACCTCAACCGACGTGGTAATCAAAGTTCCAAGTACTATCCATAACGTTTGTTAATGGAAACGTGAATGTGTAACAAACTGAACTGAAATGCGTCATAAATGCCTCAAATGTGATTATCAGTTTGTATAGAATCAAATTACTGGTATTTTAACATTTTCTCATACTAGTATTTTGTATTTTGATACATCTGATGATCAAGTATCAAGTATTGTAACAAGATACCTCTGATGTAGGTGGCTTGTAGTAGTAGTGGTAGTAGTAATCTATATCCGTGACGTTCCACTTCCGGGATTGTCCTGGTGCCGCAGGAAATTCCGCCGGATGCATGAATTTTCCATTTCCTTCCGCTTTCTTTGTGTTGGAATTTTAAATTTGGTGAATTTATGAGGACTATTTTTGACAGCTCCTCAGATCTCCGCAGGGTAAATTGAGAGAGCTAGCTATCTGTCCAATCTGAGTTTTCTCTCGCACGACTATTTTGCAGCGGCTGTGTGCAGAGCTTAGTGCCGCCCATGACGATTCTGATTGGTTTAAAAAAATGCCATTAAACCAGAGCATGTTTTCCTCCCATCCCCGAATGCTATGTGAAGTAGCCAGACCCTCCTCCACGGACATAAGTATTAACTATTAAATATCATAGCCATCCTGACGTGAGCGGATAACAAGTACATTGTGGTGTCCCAGAACAGTCCATCTGCACCTGAACCTGATTACACAGTCCAGTATATGAACTATAGCACATTAAAGGAACAAAGAACTTGTTAATTTCAAAAGAAAAGCATGTATTTTGCGATCCTTCCCTCCCTAGTGATAGGAAAATACCCAGCAACTGGTTTTCCACTTTTACTAGAATTGTCCAACATTGAGCACATATGTAAACAACTTCCTCTGTTGGTTTTGTTAACCTATCAATTTACATCAAGTCATTAGTCTGTCAGAGAGTGTGGCCCAGAGTTAGCACTTTTTCGAATCGTACATGGAAATCTAAAGGTAACTGAGATCTTCATCATTATAACTTAAATTACGATAAGGCACATTGTTAACTGAGATCTTGATTTGTATTATATAACTAATAGCAATATGTTTGTAAAGCTCAACTCAAGCTGGAAAGTATAGTGTTGTTGTAATTCTAATAACTAAAATTATTAGTGCTGTCAGTTAAACGCGTTATTAATGGCGTTAACGCAAACCCATTTTAATGGCGTCAATTTTTGTATTGCCAGATTAACATTGTTTTTGGCCTAGCAAACTTTGTAGTTTTTTTCACATGCTGTTGCAACAACTAGTAACGTTAGAACAACTACAACACCACACCGGATCTAGCTAGACCGGACACAAAACAACAGGCACGCTGCACACACTTGTTTGGGATTGCGAGCCGGCCAAAGAGTAGTAGGCTAATGTTACGTTTTGAGTGGATGGCCAGTGCAAGACGCCGAAAATGGATGGCAATAAGATTCTGAATGGAAAGTTTACTCTTAAAAAGTTGCCAAATGGTTCCATTGACAAGACCAAAGTGATCTGTGTGTTTTGTCATTGTGAACTGAGTTATAATCGCAGCACATCCAGTCTGAAATACCACTTGATGGCCAAGCACACAGCTGATGCAAATTCTCCGCCCCCTTGTCAAAGCCAGGCGACAAAAGCACAATGCAAGCCGATCCAATTTTCCATGTGGATTAGAGCATTAAAATGAGAAAAAATAATGGGACAAAAAGAAATCAAGGGACATTTAGAATAGATAAAAATGTGCGATTAATTGCGAGTTAACTATGACATTAATGCGATTAAATATTGTAATCGTTTGACAACACAAAAAATGATACCTCTGTGTAACCAGGTGCCTCTTCCCAAACGTGATATACCCACACAATCTTCGTTTGATTCTATAATGTTCATTATTCATCTGAACAACACTAGTCTCTTCAATCCCACTGATTTTATCACTGCAGATCCTGCAGAACTCTGTGAGCCTCTCTTTTAAGTCTGATTTATGGTTCTGTGGAGGCTCCACAAAGAGCTTTCGCCATAGCCTACGTAAGTTTATACTTATGCGTTGGTGTGTGCACACGTCGATCTCTTTAAGAGAATAGCAGGGCCGGCATGTGTGTGTTCCTGGGAAGTGTATGGTATAGCGAGAGAGTGAGAGAGTGACGGTGATATCTTCGGAGCGAGTACTGACTCTAGAGGCATTGTGAGAGAAACAAAAGCTGTGTTTCATTAGTGTTTCAACATGCCCTCCTTCAGTCCCCTAACGTAACTGCACCCGTCACACGGAGGCCACTTGAAGAGCAGAGGGAAAGTGGGCGGGGCAGAAGTGGGGGATTGAAATGGAACCACTTTCAGCCAAAACTATAAGGATCGACCGCCACTGACAGCTACTGCTGTGTGTTTTATCTTATTTCCATTAATTATGGCATTCAATCCCTTTTTTTTTTTTCATTCTATCTGTTTATGTCATGCAATTTACTTATTGTACAGTAGGCCTATTTCTTGTATGAAAGGCACTATACAAATATTATTTATAAAAAGTATTATTACTGCTTTTTGCACATACACACCTGCAGACTCATTTCAATGAGGCTTGGTAATCAGCTGCATGAATTTCTGATTTAGAGAGTGTTTGGTCTGCATCATGATTTGTCATGTTAATGCTTAGGCTATAGCCGGCAAAAACTGAATTTCTTCCATGCATTTACAGATAATGTTACAGATAAAAGAAATCCCACATACAATATGAAGTTAATATATATATAAATATATATATATATATATATATATATATATATATATATATATATATATATATATATATGACATATATGTTATAATAGCCTTCATGTTTCAGTAAAATATCAAGCTAACAATGAGGAAACTAACAGTTCTTTCACCAAATGCATAACTGCAATGCATTTTGGGTGATATCCACCTCTAAGGTGACCATCTTTGCTCACATTGCTCCCTTAGCCCTCTGAGGGTCGATCTCACCAAGTTCACTTCAGTTTTTCAGACAAATGGAACAACACTTTTGATAGCGGTGGGGATTCCCCGAGGGCATGTGCAGAGGGGAAGTGAACAAGGACATGTTGAAACCACTAATGAAAGGTAGATGTGCGTCGTCGTGACGTGTAGTAATTTTTTAAAAGGTGCACGCCAGGCTACGGCAGATATTCCGTGTCTCTACGTGCCTACATACATACCAACGGCGTTGATTTAATGCAGAAGCATGAATTGGCCTTTACACTTTGGGTTGTGCTGTCAGATGTGTTGACACGTATCCATGGCAAGTATCCAAATGTAAGTACTTGTACTTGATCTTAAAAAAAGTGGTCTTGATGCTTCCCTAATTAGAATGACTACTATGTGTTGCAATGCATGATGACCTATATTGTTGCTGCTATGTGTATTCCAGTTCTACCATGCTGTCAGACGGGGACAGTGGACTTGGAGACCTTGAGACCCAGCTGGCTGCAAGAGTTCATAAACTGGAGAGTTCCCTTAAAAAGGCTCAGGAGGAGTACTCCTCCCTCAGGTACCTTGTCTACGTCTACCTCACATCAGGATAACAGTAAATGTGAAATTCCACTTTGCACTTCAGCTTTTACCTGGAAATATTCCTTTAGAAATGTAGAATTTGCCAATGGACCCCAGTCTCTGACTTTCACAAGACGCAAGGAATTACATGTAGCTGTTTGGTTTGTTGTCAGGTTGCAGCACAATTAGTTTTACTTTCACTTATTTGTTGATTGTTGATTATTTCAGTTATTTGTGCATCTTTTAAATTGTGAAAATTGTGTCTCAGGGAACATCTTCAAATTCAGTTTTTTTTATTTGACCATCATAGCAAAACCAAATACAGTACATTGAGTTTACAATAATATAAAACATAGAAAAGCAGCAAATCCATGTCTGAAAATAATGTTTGGCATTTTTGCTTGATGTAGGAATAGCTCGCACATCCAAATTCTACTGTGCAGGTGGGTTGGACGATAACATTAACTATTAACTGAAAGACACTCCCATTGAGAAGTGACTGCCTATTGTCCTACACCTGTAGACACAGAATGGGAGGGGAGAAATGTATTTAAACCCGTCTTTGTTTGTCATTTGAGATACTCTTGATGAAGGTCCGGAGGGACCGAAACGTTAGTTTTTCTAAATAAAAGGTGATGCTATAGCAAGAGCAGAGTGCAGGATTTTTTCCATTGTTTCGTAGGCATTTTTGCTTGATAAAATAATTAAGAGTAATCGATTATCAAATGCATTTTCTGCCATTTAACCACCCATTAGGCGTTGAAGTAGTTTGCTGTCAAACATGGCCTAAGCCATGCTCAGGCTTCTGATTAATTATGTATGTTGTGTCCACCATATGTGTCTGTGGAATGAGTCTGGGCGGATAGTGTTTGTTTCTTGAATTTGTCTAAAACGCACTGAGTTTAATTGCAATTACATGTTAACAAAATTTCCTCACCTGCTTAAGTGTGAAAAATCTGAGTAATCAAGTCTCCAGTAAACTGTTGTTTTTTTTGTTCAATATGTTTATTAAGTGTTTTCCAAGTAGTATAATACAAAGGGACAAAGATTAGAAGTAAAAAAAATATGCCAATATGAAAAGGAAAGAGGAAAGAAAAAGAGGAAGTATTACTCAAGACAATGAAATGTACTGTTGCAACACTGGTACTCTAAATTAAAACAGAATTTATAAAAGAAGTGGTGAGTGGCCTATTGTGAATCTCACAACTGTTCAAGGTCTCCGTCAAATTGAGCAAGATGGTGTAAAAATGGCTGCCAAATCTTGTAGATTTTTTTAAGATTGTCCATCATGCCATATCAGATTTTCTCCATATGTAAGAGACAGAGGTAAGTTCTGTTAGCCACGTCTTGAAGAGTGGCACTGCTTCTGACTTCCAAAGCCTTAAAATCAGTCTCTTTGCAACTTAACATTCATACACAATGGTGTGCTGTACAGAGGAACTATGAGTCAATAGAGACAGGGAGTAGCCAAACAGTGCCACCTCTGGCTCAGGCATGAACACACATTTGTACATTTCAGAAAATGAAATTGAAATTTTAGCAGTTCAAGTCCAATGAATAGCTTGAAATGGTATAAAAGGTAAATGGTGAACTGCCTGAGGTTAAAAAAAAACAAAACTGAAAAATAATGTACATTTCAGTATTTTACAAAAAGGCCTTTTTCAGGGAACAAGAAATGGGTAAACAACGTAAAGTTGTTCTGCAGCAATGGAGGTTGATCAAGCTTTGAAAGTTGGTGCTACCAATTCCCACAGGATTACTTACTGTTTGTATAAAAGTATTGTTGTAACACACTGTGGTACCGTACCCTCGTGAGCATTATTTGAACAGTATTGTACTGCAGAAAGTAGTGTGTTGCTATAAAAATGGCGGGAAAAAGGCAATTAACAATGGAAGAGAGACAGACCATCATAACACTTAAGAATGTTGGTCTTTCCTACAGAGAAATTGCGAAGAAAGTCAAGGTGTCAGTGAGTACAGTATTCTTCACCATCAAAAGGCACTTTGACAGGAAGAGGCAGACCCAAAGCCACAACAGAATCAGAAGACAAGTTTCTGAGAGTCAACAGCTTGCGTGATAGGCGGCTCACAGGAAAACAGCTTCAACCGCAGCTTAATAGTGGTCGTAATAATCAAGTCTCAGTTTCAGCTGTAAAGCGAAGACTTCAAGCTGCAGGTTTGATAGGTCGAGTTGCAGCAAGAAAGCCATTGCTAAGACGTCAGAATAAGAAAAAGAGGCTTGCCTGAGCCAAGAAACATCGTCAATGGACTACTGAAGACTGGAAGAAGGTGCTATGGACTGATGAATAAAAATTTGAAATGTTCAGTTCATCACGCAGAATTTTTGTACGCCGTCGAGTAGGCGAAAGGATGGTTCCTCAGTGTGGGACATCAACTGTCAAACATGGAGGAGGAAGCATGATGGTCTGGGGCTGTTTTGCTGGATCCACAGTCTGTGATTTGTACAGAGTGAAAGGCACCCTGAACCAAAACGGCTACCACAGCATTTTGCAGTGCCATGCAGTACCCTCTGGTATGCGCCTAGTTGGTCAGGGGTTCATCCTACAGCAAGATAATCACCCATAACATAAGTCCAAGCTATGCCAGAACTACCTTAGGAAAAAAGAACAAGATGGTAAGCTTAAAAGCATGGAGTGGCCAGCACAGTCACCAGACTTAAACCTCATTGAGCTGGTTTGGGATGAACTGGACAGAAAATTGAAAGCAAAGCAACCTACAAGTGCCACACATTTATGGGAACTTCTGCAACAGAGTTGGGAAGAACTTTCTGAAGAATATTTGATTTCCATTGTAGAAGAAAAGTGTGTTCAGCTGTTATATCTGCCAAAGGGGGCTATGAGTAAGAAATTTAGAATACATTTTGGTTTATAAATTGATTTCATGATTTATTTTTTAACTTAAATTGTTTATTTGCTCTATTCATTCATTTCAGAGTACAATGAGACCTTGAACTGCATGAATTTCAATAAAAACCTGGAAAAATTGGGGTGTTCTAAAACCTTTGATCAGTAGTGTAGTTCCTAACTTATAGGTATCTAAAGAAGTGTGTTGATGGGAGGGAAAACTTGTCTTTTAGCTGAGTAAATGAGGCAAAATGTTTGTCAATTTACAGATCTTTTAAAACTATTATGCCTTTTAACCTCCAACTATAAAAAGTGGCATCTGAGAGTGAAGGGGGAAATGCATGTTTATGACACACTGGAGCGTAGATAGAGGTTCTAGGCAACTTGCAGCACTTCTTAATTTGCTGCTATATTTTCAAACAATTAAGAACTATTTGGTATTCACTAACATTTGAACTCTTAAAGGGGTTAAGCCAAGGAACAAAATAACATATTTCCTCACCTACCTGTAATGCATGCAGATAGCCTAGGTTTATTTGCCCCGGTTTTGTAATGTGTCAAAGATAACTGCTTCCAACCCAACACAATGGAGGTCTGTGGATT
The DNA here is from genome assembly GCF_010015445.1 of Perca fluviatilis. Classification (NCBI taxonomy): domain Eukaryota; kingdom Metazoa; phylum Chordata; class Actinopteri; order Perciformes; family Percidae; genus Perca; species Perca fluviatilis. The sequence continues at coordinate 27,419,781 of NC_053132.1, read as the reverse complement.
ATCAAGAGTAACCAGAACATTGTATCTGGAAAGACACACTGCTATTTTATGGTACTGAAATGTTTAAACGTCATTATTTGAATGCCGTCAGACCCAAACACTAAATTCTAACCACCTTCATTGTATTGGGGTGGAGGCAGAATTCTAAGAAATTTCACAAATACAAACTTAATATCTGAATAGAAAGATCCCTACCACATATAAAATAAGTCAAAGGTAAATAAGTGACATAACATGTTTCTTTAAATTTGAGTTAACAGACCCTTTTGAGTTAATCCACTAGAATTAGAATCAGCTCTATTGGTATGTTTACACATACAAGGAATTTACATTTACAAAAACAATTTAGAAAGGTGCTCAAGTTTAAAGATCTCCCAATTGGGACTTGTGTTGTGATAAATATATTATCCCAGTGTGGTGTCTCTCTCTAAACACATATTTAAGGCTGTTTGACACAGATGTTTGTACAGCCGACCGTGTTGAACTGAAAGAGCAGTGCCGTAGTGGGTTTTTTATTTCTTTTTATATCCAAACAACCAACAGTCTTTCAACATATGTTTTCAAATACATGAAAAAGATACGCTTCTTGCCAACCTCCCAACAACCCACTCACAAACTTGAGCCATCTGTTAATAGAAAAAACAATAGTAATAGCATGTATGTAAGCCTTTCAATCACCATACATGAGGATAGTTCATTAATCCATAGGGTTATAGATGGACAACAAACACCTTTCCACTGTCTAGCAATAATACGTTTTGCGTGTAGCAAGCAGAGGTTGACCAGTTTGTTTTCATATGTTCTAAGAGATAATGCCTCAGGGATGAGGCCAAGGATAAAGATTTCTGGGCGTACAGGTATTTCTTTCTGAATGATGTGGGAAATAAGCTCCATTATGCCATTCCAAAAAATTTTAATATATTTACATGTCCAGATACAATGAAACAAAGTTCCTTTCTCTGTCATACATTTTATACAAGTGTCCAGAATGTTAGGGTTAAACTTATGGAGTTTTTCGGGAGTTATATACACTCACCTATAAGATTATTAGGAACACCTGTAAGATTTCTCGTTAATGCAATTATCTAATCAACCAATCACATGGCAGCTGTTTCAATGCATTTAGGGGTGTGGTCCAGGTCTAGACAATCTCCTGAACTCCAAACTGAATGTCAGAATGGGAAAGAAAGGTGATCTAAGCAACTTTGAGCGTTGCATGGTTGTTGGTGCCAGACGGGCTGGTCTGAGTATTTCACAATCTGCTCAGTTACTGAGATTTTCACGCCCAACCATTTCTAGGGATTACAAAGAATGGTCTGCAAAAGTAAAAAAATCCAGTGTGCAGCAGTCCTCTGGGCGAAAATGCCTTGTTGATGCTAGAGGTCAGAGGAGAATGGGCCGACTGATTCCAGCTGATAGAAGATCAACTTTGACTCAAATAACCACTCATTACAACAAAGGTGTGCAGCAAAGCATTTGTGATGCCACAACACGCACAACCTTGATGCGGATGGGCTACACCAGCAGAAGACCCCACCGGGTACCACTCATCTCCACTAAAAATAGGAAAATGAGGATACAATTTGCATGAGCTCACCAAAATTGGACAGTTAAAGTGCCCATATTATGAAAAAAACACTTTTTCTGGGATTTGGGGTGTTCTTTTGTGTCTCTGGTGCTTCCACACACATACAAACTTTGAAAAAAATCCATCCATGCTGTTTTGAGTGAGATACGGTTTCTGAATGTGTCCTGCTTTCAGTCTCCTAGTGAGCTGTTCAAAATCGGCCTCGGACTGTGACATCACAGTCCGAAATGAGCTGGCTAACCACAACCGTTAGCTCGTAGTGTTAGCGTTAGCCGGCTAATGCTAGCGTTAGCCGCTAGCATGCTATGTCGTTCTCAATAGCAAAGCACTGCTACAACACACACAAGTTCACCATAATCTACAAAAGAACTACTTACATGTGCGCCCTCATTTAGAAGTCTCCCAGCTAATCCTGCCTTGTAACTGACCAAAGTTCGGAGAAACAGGCTTTCTTTTACTGTCTCTAGAGTTAGCTAGCTGACATGCTCTACATCTGAGCTACTGCGCATGTGCGAGTGCAATCAAAGATAGTACAGAAGAAGAAGATGAAAAGAGGTCTCACTCTGTAGCTAAAACAGAAACCAGGTGAAAAGAGGATCTGCAGCAGTGAGAGAGAGCTGTGCAGTACAACAAAAATATGGTGTTTTTTGAAAATTAAACCATGTAAACCTATTCTGGTACAACCTTAAAATACAGTTATGAACCTGAAAATGAGCATAATATGGGCGCTTTAAAGACTGTAAAAATGTTGCCTGGTCTGATGAGTCTCAATTTCTGTTGAGACATTCAGATGGTAGAGTCAGAATTTGACGTAAAAAAAAATGAGAACATGGATCTATCATGCCTTGTTACCACTGTGCAGGCTGCTGGTTGTGGTGTAATGGTGTGGGGGATGTTTTCTTGGCACACTTTAGGCCTCTTAGTTCCAATTGGGCATTGTTTAAATGCCACAGCCTACCTGAGCATTGTTTCTGACCATGTCCATCCCTTTATGACCACCATGTACCCATCCTCTGATGGCTACTTCCAGCAGGATAATGCACCATGTCACAAAGCTTGAATCATTTCAAATTGGTTTCTTGAACATGACAATGAGTTCACTGTACTAAAATGGCCCCCACAGTCACCAGATCTCAAACCAATAGAACATCTTTGGGATGTGGTGGAACGGGAGCTTTGTGCCCTGGATGTGCATCCCACAAATCTCCATCAACTGCAAGATGCTATCCTATCAATATGGGCCAACATTTCTAAAGAATGCTTCCAGTACCTTGCTGAATCAATGCCACAAAGAATTAAGGCAGTTCTGAAGGCGAAAGGGGGTCAAACACGGTATTACTAGGGTGTTCGTAATAATCCTTTAGGTGAGTGTATGTTCTCATGAGCCAGTTATATTGAATTAACCTCAATCTACTATTAATAGTCATAGTTTGTGCTTGACAACATGCCTTTTCCCATTCTAGCTCAGTAATGTCTGAAAATCTTCCATCCAGGCCATTCTCTTATAGTCTGAGGACTCTCTTGATGACTTAAGTAATTTACTGTATACTTTTGAGATTGTCCCTTTAGCTTGGGTATTGGGTGTTACCAGTTCTTCAATACCATTTAAAGCAGGGGGTTGGTATGATTGGTTCTTACAATGAACAAAAAAACTCTTTTAGATATTCAAAAGGCACGAGGGTGTTGTCTTTAAAGAGATCTGAAATCCTCTGTAAACCAAGCTGTGCCCAAACCTGGGTCGGAAGTACCTGGTGTAAATCTTGCATTACCCCAGATAGGAGAAAAATGTGATATATCCCTTGGCTCTCCAACCATCTCTTGCGACTCATACCAAGCTGTAATTGTGGTTTTAACAAATTGATTGTATTCTGCTTAGCATTTTAAGAGTGTTGGAGTATAGGTATCTGTGTCCAAAGATAGCCCTTTCGCCTTTTGTTCCTCTATCTGGACCCATGGCAGATTTAAAGGATTAGAGAACCAAAACGTGCGGATCTAACTTGGGCTGCTCTGAAGTACAATAGTAGGTTGGGTAACTGTAAACCTCCCCTATCATAAGGTAGATATAATAAGGTTAAGCGAAGTCTTGGTCGTCTTTTATTCCAGATTAAATTTGTGAATGTTTTCCTCATGGTAGAGAAAAAGGCTGGCGGGGGTGAAAAAGGAATTGACTGAAACAAATATAGAAATTTTGGGAGAATGTTCATCTTAATGGCATTGATTCTGCCTATTAATGTGAGGGGGAGAGACATCCATCTATTCAAAGTATCATTCACATGTGAAACAACGGGGTCATAGTTATGTGGGACTGTGTTTTTTATTTGAGGAGTGAGAATAATCCCCAAATATTAAAACTCAGTTTTAGATACTGTGAAAGGGTGTTGTATTTTTTAGATCTGCAAGGTATAATAATATATCATCTGCAAATAATGAAATATGATGCTCTTGACCTGGAATATCAATTCCCTTTATCCCTGGATGATTTCGTATAGCTGTTGCCAGGGGTTCAATAGACCTCACGAATAGTAGGGGGGACAGTGGACTAAGGGACACATCAGGCCGATTATCGGCCGTGGGACAGTCTGGCGAGGTCAGTGACTCAAATCTGTTCGGTGTGTCCCGTGCCGTCGTCTGTCTGGGGGGCTTTCAGACCTGACATGTTCGGTCGGCGGCAGGGAAGTCGGGACTCACCCGGAAATGACGAGCGGAATGAGGTGACTACAGTCTCTCAAAATCTGATGAAAATCTTTGTTGAGCTGAAATGAAGACAGATTCAGCAACTGCATGGCCTATTTCTCGCTTAAAATGTTTTCAGAAACACGTTTCAGTGAACTATTTTAGTACAATATGAGATCGTATTCTGAACAGCCGCCATGACCATTCAATTTCCGGAGAAAACAAACCCATGTGACGCATTCGTCCAATCAGCTCCCGGTTTTCATTTCTTGGGCAACATTACAGATTAGCGCCGCCTGCTGTTATAGAGATGTATTACGTCTCGTCTCCTCTCGTCTTTTTGGTCTGTTCTGTGGCAGTTTTTTGGACCTCGGGGACGCGACTGATCATATCGACGGGTTTTCTGTCAACGGTCGGCCGTCGGCTATATGTGTCCCGGCCCTAAGGCATGTATACCCGACCCGAGGCCGACGGGTCCCGACGGGCCGGGTCGGGTTCGGACAGATATTTAGAAATTATGGTCGGGGTCGGGTCGGGTTCGGTCACATCAGCGCGATAAGGCATTTGTTGTAAAATGGTGCTGCGGCTCCTTTCAAGTGCGTGCGTGCGTGCGTGCGTGCGTGCGTGCGTGCGTGCGTGCGTGCGTGCGTGCGTGGTAAGTGGGCAGAAGAGAGATAGAGAAAGAGGAAGCAGACGTGTTGTAGATGCAACCGGAGCAGAGTTGGTGGATATTCATGTTACGTCGGCCCTGGAGGTAACGAGTCTCCGCTGGTTTTCTGATCACAGTCGGAAACGAAGCGATCAGGAAAGGTTAACACATTGAACATTTTAACAGCTTATTAATGTGCGCTTGTTGCCCCGTGTGCGCTGATGCGCTCATCTGTAGACATTTCCGAATGCCTTCCTACAGTTGCTTAACAAATGCTTAACAAAAGCGGGCCTACATGTGTCATTAGTATGAGGGGAAAAAATTAGATTTTAACTGTGTCGGGCTTGGGTCGGGCTCGGACGCAAATTTCTTAATACCTGTCGGGCTCGGGCCAGGTTCGGTCACGGCTCTGTCGGACGCGGGCCGGCCTCGGACAGAAAAATTCGGCCCGATCCGGACTCTACAGTGGACAACCCTGCCACGTACCACGCGATAGATTAAAGGGTTCTGAAATTAAGTTATTTGTAACAATTTGAGCTAATAGTTCACAATAAAATAATTTTATCCATTGACAAAGTTTAGGTCCACAGCCATATCGGCAGAGCATATCAAATAAATAAGGCAATTCGACTCTGTCGAATGCCTTTTCGGCGTCCAGAGACAGTATGCAGTTGTCTTTAGCATCTGTCTTTTCGTGGATGATATTCAAAGCTCGGCGTATATTATGAAAGGCCTGCCTGTTCTTTACAAATCCATTTTGGTCATTATGAATTACTGTTGGTAGATAAACTTCTAGTCTCAAAGCTAGTGATTCTGGCTAGTATTTTAGCATCAGTGTTAATCAAAGAGATCGGTCTATATGATTCACAATTGTGTTGTGGTTTATCTGGCTTTGGTAAGAGTGTAATTAAGGCCTTTCTTAGTGACGGGCAGAATTCCTCAAACATTTCTAATAGAAGGCAAATTAATTTATCTTTGAAAGCTTTATATATATCTATGGGGAGACTATCTGGTCCAGCTGTTTTCCCATTTTATCTATAGCCTTCAGTAATTCCTCTATAGACAAAGGTGAATCAAATTTCTGTTTCACTTCATCTGAGAAGGTAGGTATTTGGAGACCATCTAAAACAGACAGTAACTCCAGGAGATTCTGATTTGTATAATGATTTGAAGAAATGGGTAAAAGCATTGTATGCGTATCATCTTCATAGGTTTCTTTTTCTAGCTTCTTGATTTCTTCATCAAGTGATCTCAATTTTAAATTAACTTTATTGGTTATAGAGCTTGTATAGCTAATCATCTGTCCTCTAATGTAGGCTTTGAAAGCCTCCCATCTTACAGAAGCACTTTTTTCATTTGAATTTATTTTGAAATATACATCAATGTTAGTACCCACAAATTCTAAGAAGTTTGTATCATGTAACCATTTTGGATGTAACCTCCATCTATAAGGACCTCTAATGATCTTGGTCATGTCATATATTAGTGAAACAGGGCCATGATCAGAAATCACAATAGTCTCATACGTAATGTCATATATTTGTGGGAATAATTAATTTGAAACAAAGAAATAATCCATGCGGGAATATGAGTTTGATGATGGGGTAAAGCATGAGAATTCTGATTTGTTTGGATATTGTCTTCTCCATGGATCTGTCAAGTCTAATTCCTGCACAAAACTCTGTAATATTTTCCTACTTTGCGCATGAGTGTTATCTATACTCTTGAGTCTATCAAGGTCTGTTGACAGGGTTGTATTGAAATCTCCTCCAATCAGGAGTTAGCCTGACATAGGAACTAAAAGTAAAAATAAGTTTAAGTGGGCTATCTGAATTTGGCCCATATAGATTTACAAGATTTATCTTCTTGTCAGTGAGTAGCCCTTGAATAATTAAAGGGGTGATAGAATGAAAAACCGATTTTACCCTGTCATAGTTGAATAACGACAGTTCGGTGGGTAAATAGGACATACATAGAAGCTCAAAATCCCACTGACACCCCTTTACTATGAAAATTTCATATTTTGAAACTGCCGCTGAAAACGGGCGAATCCCAACAAAGCTGGAAGTTGACGTCAACCTCCCAAAAACCGGAACCTTTGTCAGCCCATGGGTGTATTAAGAGAACGGTCACGCCCCAACATTTGCATAGGCTACACAACTGACCTGAGATCAGTTAGTTTTCTGAATCTAGGTCGTGCAGATCTCAGAAAATGTATACATTGTTCCTATGCTATTTTAACATTAAATTCACTTCTGAGACTTTTTTATGCGAGAAATCAACTACTTAGAGGTCAAATATGGGCCGTTTTACGAAAATGTATGTCTAATTGCAAATTTTGTCCGACTGTGTGTCGGACTTCAGAGGCTGGTGCTGCCTGTGTTGCTGCCTCGCCGCCTGGCCTGCCTTCCTCCACAGACCCCGGCTTGCTGTGAGCCCGATTGAGCTCCGGCACGGCTGCTGCAGCCCACAGCACCTCATACCCGCGCAAAGTCACCGTTTGGGCTGGTGGACTACTACCAAACGCCGCTGCTCTGACAGAGCTCCAGGGCCTGCAACTCCCCTCTTCCTGCTAGCTAGCTAAATGCCCGGTGTATGTGAGTGAAAGCCCGGTCAAGCGAGCTATTACGCCAGCATTATCTTACCACAGATTCTAGTTAATCTTATAATGTGTGTAATTATAATGTGTTGAGTTATTTAAACAAACTATTGGGAAAATAAACGCCGCTTGTCCATGAGTCTCATTGATAGAGCCTGCGGCTGGATGGAGCTCTATCAATGAGAGCTAGCTAGCCTCCTCTTAGAATTCCTCTGGAATTCACAAATATTCATTAACTTGAAATCGGACACCGTTGTTAGCTTTATAAAACATATTGTTAGATGTTGTATAAGTGGCGTGACGAAATTCAAACTGTAAATATACTCGAATTACGACCAAAAATGAAGCTAACTAGCCGCAATCTGTACACATAGGATTGAAGGGACAGTCGCAGCTAACGAAACCCTTACAGCTCACAAATATTCATTAACTTGAAATCGGACACCGTTGTTAGCTTTATAAAACATATAGTTAGATGTTGTATAAGTGGCGTGACGAAATTCAAACTGTAAATATACTCGAATTACGACCAAAAATGAAGCTAACTAGCCGCAATCTGTACACATAGGATTGCAGGGACAGTCGCAGCTAACGAAACCCTTACAGCTCACAAATATTCATTAACTTGAAATCGGACACCGTTGTTAGCTTTATAAAACATATAGTTAGATGTTGTATAAGTGGTGGCCGAAATTCAAACCGGTAAATATACTCGAATTACGACCAAAAATGAAGCTAACTAGCCGCAATCTGTACACATAGGATTGCAGGGACAGTCGCAGCTAACGAAACCCTTACAGCTCACAAATATTCATTAACTTGAAATCGGACACCGTTGTTAGCTTTATAAAACATATAGTTAGATGTTGTATAAGTAGCGAGCAATGCAAAATTCAAACTGTAAATATACTCAATTCACGCCAAAAAGGAAGCTAACTAGCCGCAATCTGTACACATAGGATTGAAGGGACAGTCGCGCCCAAAACCCTTACAGCTCACAAATATTCATTAACTTGAAATCGGACACCGTTGTTAGCTTTATAAAACATATAGTTAGATGTTGTATAAGTGGCGTGACGAAATTCAAACTGTAAATATACTACAATTACGACCAAAAATGAAGCTAACTAGCCGCAATCTGTACACATAGGATTGCAGGGACAGTCGCAGCTAACGAAACCCTTACAGCTCACAAATATTCATTAACTTGAAATCGGACACCGTTGTTAGCTTTATAAAACATATAGTTAGATGTTGTATAAGTGGCGTGACGAAATTCAAACTGTAAATATACTCGAATTACGACCAAAAATGAAGCTAACTAGCCGCAATCTGTACACATAGGATTGCAGGGACAGTCGCAGCTAACGAAACCCTTACAGCTCACAAATATTCATTAACTTGAAATCGGACACCGTTGTTAGCTTTATAAAACATATAGTTAGATGTTGTATAAGTAGGAAGTAAATTTCAAACTGTAAAATATACTCGAATACGACCAAAAATGAAGCTAACTAGCCGCAATCTGTACACATAGGATTGCAGGGACAGTCGCAGCTAACGAAACCCTTACAGCTCACAAATATTCATTAACTTGAAATCGGACACCGTTGTTAGCTTTATAAAACATATAGTTAGATGTTGTATAAGTGGCGTGACGAAATTCAAACTGTAAATATACTCGAATTACGACCAAAAATGAAGCTAACTAGCCGCAATCTGTACACATAGGATTGCAGGGACAGTCGCAGCTAACGAAACCCTTACAGCTCACAAATATTCATTAACTTGAAATCGGACACCGTTGTTAGCTTTATAAAACATATAGTTAGATGTTGTATAAGTGGCGTGACGAAATTCAAACTGTAAATATACTCGAATTAAGACCAAAAATGAAGCTAACTACCGCAATCTGTACACATAGGATTGCAGGGACAGTCGTAGCTAACGAAACCCTTACAGCTCACAAATATTCATTAACTTGAAATCGGACACCGTTGTTAGCTTTATAAAACATATAGTTAGATGTTGTATAGCTAAGTGGCGTGACATGTGTGTAACATGTGGTAAGAGATTGCTGGTGTAAAAAGCTCGCTGACCACGCTCTCACACACAGGCCATTTAGCTAGCAGGAAGAGAGGAGATGCAGGCCCTGGAGCTTTGTCAGGGCAGCCCAAACGGTGACTTTGCGCGGGTATGAGGTGCTGTGGGCTGCAGCAGCTCACAGCCAGCCGGGGTCTGTGGAGGAAGGCAGGCCAGGCGGCGAGGCAGCAACACAGGCAGCTGAACTCCGACACACAGTTTTACCAAATTTGCAATTAGCCATCCATTTTCGTAAAACGGCCCATATTTGAGCTTTATATAGTTGATTTCTCGCATAAAAAAGTCTCAGAAGTGAATTTGGTAAGGAAAAATCGCAGTGTCTGGAATATGAGATTCTGTCGCGTTTCTAATGTCTGTGTATTGGGGATTCGCTCAACCAATCAGCACACGACCTCTAATGCGTGTGTATGGCGAGTCGCTCAACCAATCAGCGCGCGTCTCTATGTGTGTGTACGGGGCTAAGGCTCAACCAAGCAGCGCGCAGCTCATCTAAATATTCATGACCATACCATATTTGGAAGAAAAGCTCTTGTTACAAATAGGGCCAAAACACAGGGATGCATAAGGGCCAATAAAATATCAACCAGGCCATTTTCAGCCCAACCAATGTTACATACCCCATTAGGAGACCATAAGGAACAGTGTGAAATACCCTATATAATCATTCTATCACCCCTTTAAATACCTGCCTGACTTGTCAGATATGACATTCAGTACTTGAAATGGAACAGACTTGTGAATCAATGTTATTACTCTTGCATTAGATGCGTATGATGATGCAAATACCTGTCCAGCCCATCTGTAATTTCTTCACTAGATAGTAAATGTGTTTCTTGTAAGAATACAATAGTTGTTTTGAATTGTTTTAGTCTATGCATGACCTGTTTTACTTTAGATAATTTACCTAATCCCCTCACATTCCAGGATGTTATAATGATTTGTGAGTCATTCCTCATGTAACCATTGTGTATTATATTTTCTTAAGTGAGAGACCATACCCGTTGTAAAAGCAGACACTAACATAAGTTCACCAAGAAAAAACAAAACATTTTACACAATGAGGCTCTTGGACGCAATTAACCCGAATGAACCTGCTTCCCTTTTCCCTCCCCCCCGCACGTAAAGATACAACAGTGGACTCGACTGATCCTTCTATAAGGAGCAAGTCTCTTACAAGCATAGGTTACTGCTGTTCGCTAACGTTACTGTCACTCTACTCCAAAACAACCCCTCTATGTATTGTCATACCAACTCCATTGATAGTCTAAACTTTTTACCCTGAGCAATGATCTAACCAGGTCAACATAGCCTTAACATAAATTTAACAACCAAAAGAAAAGTATGTAATCTCACCCAAGAATAAGCAGCCTACATAGTAAAGTTTAACCAGCAATTTTGTTATCATGTAGGCCTAGGCTAAACAAGAAAGTGGGTGAGCTAGCCAACACAAAATCCAGACCATCACACGGTTCACAGTATCCTACTGGTCAATATCTCCGTGCACCCCTGTGTCGTAGGCTTCAATAAGTTTCTCTACTTCCTCTGGTGAGTTGCAGATGGTATTTTGTCCATTGTGGGAGATCAATTTGGCTAGGTATCCAAATCGGTACTCGATGCTCAGCGATTGTAGACGCTTCTTCATGTGCGTGTTAAAAATCCACTAAGTAGACAAAGAGAGACTTAAAAGTTAAAGTTTAAGTAAAATCATAAGAGCATAAACGTGTACACGGGTCCGAGTTGAGCAGGCACACAGGCTTCTCTCATCAGACTGAATTTTCTGGCTTATACATGAATTCATATATCAGTCTCTAAGAGCATTTTGATTTGTTTATTAAAAGTTGGAGGAGTACCGTGGTTTAGACTTGGCGTCCCCTGGTTGGTGCACAGACTGGTCCCAGTCTTTTGGCACACGCCCTCTTCATCAGTTATTAGACAGACTTTAGCTATGCTGATGGTCAGAGAGAACAATGCGCCGCTGTTGCCTGTCACAGGTTGAGAAGTAACTTATTTTCATGGTCAAACTGATATCAAACTGATATTAACTTCGTTGCTGCACTCTTGGTGCTCTCTGACCACCGTCATACAGTGCTGCTCTCTGACAACAGTATCCTTTTCTCATTTTGCCTGACTAAGCTGTCACAGTGCTCTTCCACTAAACACACTAAACACACAATACTATTCAACTATAATTTGTATCCTCATACAGCACAGCCAGCAAATGATTTCTTACATTCACCCTGTCAAACTGCTTTCGTTGTTTGCGCACCTCCGTAGAGAAGTCTGGAAAAAACATGACTCGTGGTCTTGGTACTTTACCATTTTCATTTCTCTGGCAGCCCCCATTACTCGTTGTCGATCTTGAAAGTTCAGAAACTTCATGATTAGGACTGATTAGGTGCTCGTTCAATTGTAACTGGTCTTGCTAGCGATGCTACAAACATGCAAGGCAGCCATTCTTCCAGAAATCTGACAGCATTTATCCCCTCTGCCTTTTCAGGGAGGTTTACCAGGCGTAGGTTGCATCGTCTATTTCTATTACCCAAATCCTCTATTCTGGAGTTGAGCAGCTCGACTTGGTTCTCCATAGTTTGCATAGTTTTTTGCATACCACTGATGCTATCTTCTGTACTGCTAATTCGATGTTCAGCTTCAGAAAGCCTACCTCCACAGTCACGAATTTCAGTCTTAATGTCTTGTATGGCGGACAGCACACCATAAAATTTGGAAGTGAAAACATTCTTCAAGTCTGAAATGGCTTTCATCACCTCGCCTTGCTCATTAGCCATAGCTTAGTATACCAGCCTGTGTGCTAGACCATACCAGCCTACCACAATGTTAGCTCCTTCAGATGCTTCTCCCTTTTTATCAGGATCATTTTTAGTTGTTGTCTTTCGAGTCGTCATTTACGTTATTTCCTCGTCTTAAATGCAATATAGTCGATCAATTTTGTTTTGGAGTTATGAAACGGCTAAAAACAGGATTTAGGGCGTTTTGTAGTGGGAGCTGCTCCTAACGTGACCTACTCGCTCGCCGCCATGTTGGATCCCCGTGGGCGCTGTTGGAACCATCAGTGGTGTTAAATCTGATTTTAACCAAAAGGCCTCAGATTAAACTGACCTCTGGATACAAGACACACATGTGCTCAGAGACAAGGGGACATGTGGCCAAGACAAAGGAATCTTGGCCTGTATGTAAACCCCAAAGCCTGGTTAATTCACACCTCTATGTGAAAGTGCCAGCCAGAAGGGAAACGCCTCACAACTGGCAGGAAGTCAAAGAACTACAAGATTGTAGTCTTCACCCTTTCAAGAGTTTCGAGTCTTCCTATTGGTTCAGCGGGACCATAAACACAGCAGGGGGTCTTAACCTATAAATAACCTGACCCTAGGAAACTCCCTCGTCTTCACTTGCAACTCCGTTGCTGACAGGAGGCGCGCAAGCGCTTGTGCTGAACTTCCATTTTCTGGAGAAAGTGGATTTTATTTCGGTGGATCCTTGGAAACGCACCAGTGTTTTCATATCTGCAGTGAGAAGGAAACAACGTTTTTCTTCTCAGAGTCGACTAACTTGCCCCCCTTGCTGCCTTTTTGGAGGGGAGTTTCTCCGTGGCCCTGACGAGCGCCAGGAACCCGTTCTGTTTCATTTCTGTGGAAACCTATGGACAGAAACAAACGGACTGAACACACCGTAAAAAGGCTGACGTCTGGGCAGAAATAAGTAGTGTGTTTATTAATGAGCAAAGGGTTCGCTACCATTGTTGCCATTAATGTGATCTGATTTAATCATGTACTGGTCCATATGTGATTATTAATCTGTTCTGTGAATGTATAATCGATCAATTATACCGTTGGTTTATGTTGTGTTAAGTAGCTGGTTTAAAACCGTAATTGCTACCTGCTTACGTCACTCCTTTCATGGAGTTTTAATTACTGTCGGCGAGAAACTCGCGAAAATCAGCTGTTAGCTACTGGAGTGGTTATAGTGACGTTTTCCTCAGCAAAACCAAAAGTCTCAGTCTGTAGGACTGAGTGGCTGAGGGGAACTGGGTCATTATCGATAATTAAGATCAAAGTGCCTCTTTTCTTTACTCTTCTTCTCTTTCTCCTCTTACTAACAAACACACACGACACAGGCTAGCCGCATAGCTCCCGAGCTAACGCTGTAGGCTAGCTTCACACGTGGAGACGGCATCACCTTGTACAGAGCTAACACATGACCTAGCATACTAGGTTAAGTGTGCGCGTTGCCTAGCAACCCCCTCGGCTTCTTCAGCCCCCGTGCCGCAGCACCACTACCGCCCTCTTGAGGCTAAATAGTTTTGTTGCAGCTCACAGGAGTAGCCAGTTTGGTTTTTGTGTTAGGCCTACATTTTGACACCGCCCTCCTCCTTCGGCCTCACACAACACACTACACACACACACACACACACACACACACACACACAACACACACACACACACACACACACACACACACACACACACACACACACACAGACGTGTCCATGACACATGCTGCTTTGTTTTTGCTTTGTTTTGGTTGTGATATTGTAAAAAGGTATATGAGTTTATTTTTGAAGGATTATTGTTTAGCTACTGATAATTGTGACGTTAATAAATCTTATTATGCTTAATTAGCAGTTGCTTGTGATTATTTGTGTACTTGTTGTAACAATACCTGGTCGAACGGGTCCGTGCTTGGATTCACCCCTTCCTTTATTTCCTTTTTAAAGGATTACCACAGAAATGAGACTGTTCCACAGTTTGATTATTGGTCCCTGACTTGCAGGGTGGTGCCCCGTTTTGATTGTTTGTCGATTTGATACAGTTATTAATAACCATATTCATAACTTTATTAATATTGATAAAACATCTTTGATAATTTGCCAATGATCAAATCTGTACCCTACGAGAATCCTACAGCGCTTAGATACAAAAATTCAGAGGTGCACGACCATGCGCCGTGGTGATGTCATTTTATGACTTTGTAGATGGGTTAGAAGCTAACTGAAAGGGATCAACATACAATCTGCCTTTAGTTTACTTTTCTATATCCTCCTTTGCTTGCCTTTGCATTCTTACTGAATTTTACTCTTTATTTTTCTATTTATTATTTTTATATATAGATAAATATTTTTTCTTTTTGTGTAACCCTTTGCAATTTGCATCTCTTGGAACTGCCTGCAATCCTGGGGGTGGGACTGGTTGGAGGGTGGGAGGGATTTTGGGTCTATGTGCCCGTTGATTGCTGCATAAACTGATGATGATGTTTATATATATATATATATTTTTTTTTTATCACGGTGAAGGCGGTAGCAATTTGCCAGTGGTCCCTCCACTTTGGTAAATCTCATGTTAATAACTGATCATTTTTTAAATTTTTTTCATTTGTCAGAGAATGTTACCAGCAACTGAGGGAAGATTTCCAATTCAACCTGGCCGTCCTGGATGAACGAGACAGAGAGTTGGAGAGATATGATGTCATAACTGCGAGAACTCTGACTGTGGAGCATAACAGGTATAGTTCATCTGACCCTCTTCAATCCAAATTATT
Organism: Perca fluviatilis; assembly: GCF_010015445.1. Classification (NCBI taxonomy): domain Eukaryota; kingdom Metazoa; phylum Chordata; class Actinopteri; order Perciformes; family Percidae; genus Perca; species Perca fluviatilis. The sequence continues at coordinate 27,404,616 of NC_053132.1, read as the reverse complement.
GTCGTGTCGTGTGACAGGGTATCCGCGGGGTCTTAAAAGCATTGAAAAAGTCTTAAATTTGATATTCTCAAATTAAGGCCTTAAAAGCCTTGAATTTGGTATACAAAGTCTTGGATTTCGTTACAAAGGTCTTATATTTTTTGCCTTTCCTAGGATTAAGTTCATACCATAACGAGATTAACTGTTACTAATGTAGGCTAATTTAAAAACTGACCGGAGCCCGTCTCTGGATGCACCGGAGGACCGAGACACAAAGTAAACACGCCTCTCTGACTTGTACTGGGGGGTTAGCGGTTAAACTGATCGGCGGATGTGCGGAACGTGTCGGGTGTGTAGAGCCCGGTAGAGCCTGGCTGGCCACTCGGCGCCTTCAGACAAAGCTCAAGATAACAGGCTAACGGCTTATTAGCTAGCCAAACACGAGCAGCTCCATTAATCTGCTTGGTGCGTCTTATAACAAACCGAGTGAGCAGCCGCCGCACTCTAACATCTGTTGATCCGTGCAGGACTTAACTGCGAGCGGACTGTTTAGAGACCATGGGCCTGATTTGCTAACACTAGCGCAGTTTGCGCTGCGTCTGTTTATGCGAGTTCGGTAATAGCGCACGCTATGCTTCCACATTTTGCGTAGTATTTATCAACCCTGACACCCATCAGGCAATCAGCGTCTTTCTCCGCCCACTATACCGTAAATTGCGCTGTAGCAAAGCGGTATGCTATGACACGGCTGAGTGCAGACTGCGATATTCCCACTGCTGATGCTATGACTGTTTGAAATTATCCTGATGCCAATATTTGTAATGTAGCGAGGAGTTTAACAACTACTGGAATGGGATGTGAACGCTGAGTGGAAGATTCAATTTCATCTTTGATTTCTTCCAGTAACTAATATTGCACGGCTGCTTGATCTGTAACGCTAAATTATGTTGTTTTCACTGACAAAGTGTGATTCTTGTGTTAAAAATATTTTCAGTCTCGCCTATGTCTTTGTCTTGCTCAAATTACTGTTGCCATTTCACCAGCGGAATAAAGGTCTACGAGGAAACTCGATTGCGGCTGGTTTAGACCTGCTTTTAAGAGGCGGAGAATTTCCCCCGCAGAATAGAGGCGCGCTCTTACTGACAGTCTTTGTAAATACCACGGAATATATAATTATGATTAATAACTAATCAGGCGGTATTTAACTCCTAATAAGACTGTAGCGACATGCCTATAGGTAGCAGTATACAGCGCTATGTGTACGACTTCTTCATTTGGTTACAACAAAGACAAAAGTGCTTAAAATTGTAGATAACCACAATGTTTACTACGCGTCGGGGTCCTCTGAGTTCAGACAACTTGACGAGTCGTAAATACGACCTCGGGGGCGTTCTTTTTGCAACTTCCGGGTCGTAACTCCGGAAAACAACTCGTAAAACAACTTCGGTGGACAAAAAGAACGCACCATTAGGCGCACTTTGCGCTTATCCTCCCACCTTTTCGGGTGGAACTCCCACTTTCCCCATGACCCTCCCACAAACGCATATTGACAGCGCAACTTGTCTCTTCTCGCTCATGTGGCAGACAATCTGCGATTTTACCTAAGTGCGCCCTGTTTGTAAATAGCCCGCATCGGTTACGTCCGTCTTTGCGACCAATTAGCGCCTGGAAATGGGCGCAAACGGCTTGATAAATCTAGCCCCATGTGACTACAGGTAACGTTAAAGGTTCGCTGCTACTGTAGCGGAGCTGCAAGTAAACCAGGGCTCTCAAGTGTCACACATTGAGCGTTACAGTCACTCATTTCGGTCTTTTGCCACACATTGTATTTCTCACGTGGAAAAACTATTTATAATATATTTAATATGCCGCAGTGCCCATAATTTTTCTGGCGCGCCGCACTCACTATGGAATTATATCGATATCGTGATATGAGACTAGATATCGTCTTAGATTTTGGATATTGTGATATGACATAAGTGTTGTCTTTTCCTGGTTTTAAAGGCTGCATTACAGTAAAGTGATGTAATGTTCTGAACTTACCAGACTGTTGTAGCTGTTCTATTATTTGCCTTTACCCACTTAGTTATTATATCCACATTACTGATGATTATTTATCAAAAATCTCATTGTGTAACTATTTTGTGAAAGCACCAATAGTCAACACTACAATATCATTGCGGTATCGATATCGACGTATTTGGTAAAAAATATCGTAATATTTGATTTTCTCCATATCGCCCAGCACTAGGTGCAGGTAGATTATTTTTTAGTTTTTTTTTTAGTTACTTTATTTTTCTCAAAATATGACTCCATCCAAATCTCAGAGAACACAGATATATTTTAAACGCACAAACAGGCCTGTTTAAACGTCAACAGTAACGTCACCACTCATTTTACACGCAGTTTAACGCTGGGGGAAGATTACTACGTTATTAATGATGAGCGGCATCCCCACTAACCTGGAAAGCGTTTTAAAACGTTAATACAGCGTGTCGGGGGAATACAGCGTCTCTCTTTTTTTTTTTTTTAATACAGTGTCTCTTGCAGCCGGATGTCAGAGGCAGAGGAAGTCACCGCAGCGTTCGCTAACGTTAGCTAACGTTAGCTTCTTGTCTCATTTGAGGTCTGATAAACAGTAAATTCATCAAAGTCAGTGTGCCCAACGCTATTTTCCAATAAACTGTAGCTGTCATATTTCACGGGACCCGCGGTTTTCATTTCAGATCAGTAGAGCAGACGGCTCTGCAGAGCCGTGTATAATTACGACTTTATAACATTTCATAAACAGCTGATTGAGCGGCGGTGCGCTGATCTTGCGCGATGTTAATCATGACCTGCGCAATCATGACCGGCATAAAATCGGCATATGTCGGACTGACCTGCCGGTCATGGCCGAGCATGTGAAAATTATATTATATTATATTATATTATATATATATATTTATATTATAATCCAATAAATTGTATTAAATGAAGTGTTATTTAATTCAAGTAGCCTACTTGTACATAATTATTTTCTAGGGCTTAAAATTTATACAGATTTTACATTTTCCCCTCATACTTCTGTCGGAATGGGTACGAAGTTGGCATTGAATTTCATTTGAAATGGTATTAAAAAGGTCTTAAAAAGCCTTGAATTTAAGTTGGAGGATCCTGGGGGCACCCTGATTACATTGAAAGTATAAAATAGTGAAATATTTGTATGTGAAATATCAAAACTGCACATTTACAAGCTGTAAACTTAATACTTTACATTGTAGCAAAGTGTCATTTCTTCAGTGTTCAAAAAATATAATGAAATATTTACTAAAATTTTGTGAGATACTGTAAATATCTATACTTCGTTAACAGATAAAGTAAACTAACAACCACATTTGATTCACTTAATAGCTGAAAACCCTACCCTGGAGATTTAGATTGACAATTTCATACCATAATTTAAAAGGGCAAATCCTTGAAATATTTTTTATGTAATCATGCATGTAAATTATGTGTGGGGGAGAAAAAGCCACAGTTGTTGTCTTAAAATGGATCAGGGCTACTACAATAGATCATGGGATAATTATCAATTATTCATTTCTTTAACATATACTTAAGTTAGCACCTTCCATTAATTGGTGTCAAAAATGGTTTTAATTAGTATGAATTTCATTGAAATGTTTAATAAAACCAATAATGAATGAAACAAAAGTGGAATATTTTAAGGTTTTCTGAAAAGCTGTCCCTACACTGCATTCCTGGCTTAAATGTGTAAGAAGAAGGTAAAGTTGAAGGAATAGTGGAAATGGGTCTAATTAATATAAATGTACTTAAAATAATAACACCAATATTGTGTGGAGGTTGCAATAACAAAGCTGATGGTTCCCGACTGAAATACACATTACATACAGTATGCTTCTGTATTTTTGCTTGTGTTTCTTACTATGGCATGTGTCCTTGGATCATGTGACTTCAAATCAAGTGTATTATTATTATTACTAGTATTATAAATTGTCTGTTGATTGAGGAATTGATGAATGAACTGTTCTTTCAGGAGAAGCAATAATAAATCTCTCTGTTCCTTTATTGATTTTACTCACACGTCAACATGGAATTGATAAGATGTAGGCAGGGTGACTTTGTGGAACCAGCAAGGTAAGCCTTGTTAATGCATAATATCAATTTCAGAGTCTAGGCACAAGGAGAACAGTAATGGCCACAGCAGACACAGTGGGCCCTATTTTAACGATCTAAGCGCATGGCGCAGGTGCGTTTAGGGCGTGTTAGTTTGATGGCGGAAAAAAGGATCCGTACTAGTGTTGTCTTCATTAATTCATAGGTGTGTTTTGGGCGTGACATGCAATAAGGAAATCAAAGTGTCATCACCCATTCCCTTTAAAAGCCAGGCGTGTTTTTACCTTGGCGCATTGCTATTATGATGGCGGATTTGCACCGTAATATTTTTATTTGTAATCTTTTGCATGTTTGTGTGCTGCAGCGCTTCCCTGTGTATGTGTAACAAGCAGAGATGTTCACAAGTCATTTTTTGGAAGTCCAAGTCGAGTCTCAAGTCTTTGAGCTTGAGTCCAAGTCAAGTCTCAAGTCTTTGAGGGGCAAGTCCAAGTCAAGTCTCAAGTCTCTGGCCATCTGATCTGTCCTTAACACTGTATTGTTAAATCTTATGAATTCAAAGCATGTCCTGTAGCTAACCATCCGTACAGTACAGTATCAAAATCAGTTGTAGGATAACTTTATGGGGTCTACTTAACACATCCTTCTAGCCTATGGACCTGGTGAAATATTAACCTAAGTCTGTCACATCATATGGATACAACTATAAAGATACAATTTGCCTTTTCCCAGCATTAACACTTTGCGATGGTTAGCTTGTTATCTGTGACGATATATGCTAAATGTAACGTCTCTTTCACTCAAAACAATGTCTAATGTCGAAGTAGAAATCAAGAGAATAGTGGCAGCGCCACACCAGTTACAGAACAACATGCATCTCAGAGTCCGTCCAAATTACGCACAATAAGCAGTTTGAACTCACTGATGTAATGCAATTTATTTATTTTCTAAGTGTTAGTACGCTTAGTGAAACTGAGTCCAGCGTGAGGGAGATCCGACTCAGAGGAGGCGAGGTTAGTGAGGCCACCGTCTCCACGGCAGATGACAGCTAGTGCGCACGGATCTGCTGTGCCACGCATGGATGAAATAGTAAATAGGACTACAGTAACAGAAATATGTGCAAAATTAAGACCGTCAAGACGGCCCAGTGTTTGGTGGACTGGGTACACCTTGTTCACTTCATAGCCTACAAATCATCCACAGGATCAATTACGCATCACATGAGTTTGCCCACCCGACACAGCGTTTGTTCCTGGGGAGATGGATCCGTGCGTCCCGCCTCCTGTGCGCCATGGATGTCTGAGCCTCAGCAACTACTAACTATAAATATACAATTTGCCTGTTCCCATCATTAGCACAACACTTTGCAATGGTTAGCTTGTGACGATATATGCTAAATGTAATGTCTCTTTCACATTGCAAGTGATTGACCTATCTGGGTGCGTTTTGAGATGCCTGATGAAGTTCGACATTGTTGATCCGGCATCATTTATCTTTAGTCACACACTTTGCATGTAGCTGTTCGCTTACAGCCACTGTTTACAAAGTTATTGAAAGCAAAACTAATGACAAAAGGCACAACTCCGGGAGGACTTGGTGTCACCATCGGCAATGCATTTTTTTGATATGTGAGCGTGTGCACATAAGGCATAACGCATGCATTACGTTGCACATTATGGCAAAGAAAGATAGATAGATAGATAGATAGATAGATAGATAGATAGATAGATAGATAGCAATATTCCAAGAATTCACCTGAACACACCTCCTTGTAAGACCAGCACACCCATGGGCGCAAAGTTGGGCGCAGGTGCATTTGCTATTTAAACGACATGGGCGCTGGACGGTCTTAAAATACTATTGTGAAATGGAGTTTGTGCGAACTGTGTTTGATGTAGCCACGCATCTTGTAGATAGGGTTTGGGGTCTGTAGTCATTAATGCATATTCACTAATCATAGGGGGAGACATGAATGCAGTACTAGATTTAAATCCGGATAGATCAGGGGTCAATCGCACAAAAGCCCCAAAACATACACTACCGGTCAAAAGTTTTAGAACACCCTAATTTTTCCAGGTTTTTATTGAATTTCATGCCGTTCAATGTCTTATTGTACTCTGAAATGAAAGAATAGAACAAATGAACAATTTAAGTTAAAAAATAAATCATGGAATCAATTTATAAACCAAAATGTATTCAAAATCTTTGACTCATCAAAGTAGCCCCCTTTAGCAGATATAACAGCTGAACACACTCGTGGCATTCTTTCTACAATGGAAATCAAATATTCTTCAGAAAGTTCTTCCCAACTCTGTTGCAGAAGTTCCCATACATGTGTGGCACTTGTAGGTTACATTGTTTTCACTTTTCTGTCCAGTTCATCCCAAACCAGCTCAATGGGGTTTAAGTCTGGTGACTGTGCTGGCCACATGTTTTTAAGCTTACCATCTTGGGCTTTTTTTCATAAGGTAGTTCTGGCATAGCTTATATACTGTCTATGGGACTTATCAGGGGTGTGATTCTTCCTGATAAATCCAGAAATCTGGCTTTTCCGACCTGAAAATGTGACTCTCTTAAATCATGCAAATCCGCAAAAAAGGAGGTGTTAAGGTTAGGATAGCCGATTGGTCAGGGGATAAGACCTGAACAAATCAGGTTACGTTACCTTGCGTAATGGACGCCGTCTGGCCAATAGTAGTGATTGAAGGGTGGGTCTTGGCGTAGGAATCGTAATTTCAAAGCCGGGAAAAAGAGCTCTACACAGCGAACACAGATGTGCTGGGCGAGCCGTCGGTGGAAGCTAACAGAAGCTAGCTGGCGTAAACTGACAGCTGACCAGGTGTCTCAAAGCTACCAAGTGATCGGCGGAGACAGGGAGTAGGCTACATGTACTTGAAAGAGTCCGGCAGTCGTGGCAGACGAAGGTCCAGTTGGGAGTTTGGATGGAGAGTCCACTGAAGTCCACTGTGGTCTGAAGGGAGAATCCTAGCTAGATCACTAGTTTGCGGTAACAGTCGGGAGTATTATGTTTGTGTAGGACTCAATAACCACACCGTGTAGCTCCGTTCATGTTTCGTTTACTGAACTGCCGCCAACCTTACTTTTACGACCCTTGCTGTAAAACACTGCTGTAAGCCTTAAAGGCACAGTAACTTGTCACCTGCAGTGCATAACATAACAGAGTCCAACCGGACACAATACTGAACGTTTTACAGATATAACATTTTCCCCCCACCCCCCTGAAAACAGAAACATAACATTTAGCCCACATTCCCCAGTGGCACTATCATCATGTCACATAGTCCCCATGCCAGACAGGCGGGACCCTCATTCTCTGAGGGCGCGCTGACCGTGAAGCTGCATCGGGCGGTGCTGGTGGATTACCTCCCACCCGTTTAGCTCTTGGCCTGGGGTGCCAACCTAGAGCCGCTGCCGGATACATAGGTGATGCAGGTACTGTGGGGGCTGCAACTCTGTGCAGGCGGTTTGAGTGCCAACGAGTCCCATTCTCCAGCCTGTAAGTGGCCGGCCCCAACTGCTTAGTCACCCGCAGGGGCTCTGACCAGTATGACTGTAGCTTATTTTGGCGGTGGAGGTGTTTGACCCTGACCCAAACCCCTGCAGAAAGTGAGGGGGTCTGCACTCTGTGCGTGGTATCAAACCTCTCTTTCATCCGAACCTGCGAACCTTTCACCTGAGCTCTTGCTTTCTGGAGACCTGGGCTCCCACGTGCAGGAGCTGGCTCAGCTCTCAAGCAGTCCAGTGGTTGCTTTAGTTCGCGCCCAATCATGAGCAATGCAGGTGACACTCCTGTGGTGGAATGCTTGGATGCCCGGATGGTCAGGAGAGTTTGGTTGAGTGCGTCGCTGAAGGTTTTCCCTTCCTCCAGACAGGCTCGGATTCCGTTCTTGAGCGTTTTATTCAGTCTTTCCACCCCACCATTACTCTCTGGGTGATACACTGCCGTCCTGATGTGCTTTATGGACCGCATCGTAAGAAACTAAGTGAACTCCGCCGACACAAATTGGGGCCCATTATCCGTTGTGATGACACCGGGGAGGCCCCAGCGCCCAAATAGGTTGTCCAGACGGTCGATGATTGAGTGTGCAGTGATGGAGCTCAGCTGAAAAACCTCTGGCCACTTCGAATGAAGATCGTGCACAACCAGCAGGTAGCGAGCGTGAGCAGGTGCCCCATGAAGTTCACCACAGAGGTCGACCTGAATATGTTCCCAGGGTGAGGACGGCCAAGGGGTCGGGGTGAGAGGGGCTGTGGCAGGCTGACCAGTTTTCCCACTCAGGAGGCAGCAGGCGCAATTACGTACCAGCTCCTCAACATCAGAATCTATGTGGGGCCACCACACTGTGTCACGGCAGCGCTGCTTCACCTTGACCACCCCCAGGTGCCCCTCGTGCACCATGTGTAGTACTCTGGACCTGAGAATCTCCGGAACGACTGCACGGTGGCCACGGGCTAGGTACACCGCCCCCCAGCAAGAGAGCTCGTTGCGGAAGCGGTAATAGGGCAGCAGCCTGTCGTCCACTTTGGCAGGCCAGCCGTCCTGGACGTAGGTACGGAGAGTTGTGAAGACCTCATCAGCGGCTGAGGCCTGCTGTAGCTCCGCCAGAGTGACTACTGAACTGAGGGGCCCATGCAGGATGTGGACCCAGTCTTCGTCGCTCTCTGTGTCTGATGTCACTCCGCCTGCCTCCTTCGTCACCGACACAGCTCTAGACAGGAGGTCGGCCACCGTGTTGGCCCGTCCAGGCATAAATTCCAGACTGAAGTTGTATTGGTTCAGCCTGTCAGCCCACCTCAGCAGTCTCATGGGCCGGTGCCCCGAGCCTTGAGTCGCCAGCAGTGACGTCAGTGCTTGGTGGTCCGTGCGAATGGTGAAAGGCCTCCCGTATAGGTAAACATGCCAGCGTTCGCACGCCCACAGGAAGGCCAGGGCCTCCCTCTCCCCTACTGAATACTTCTGCTCTGCTGGAGTAAGTGCCCGTGAGGCAAACGCCACCGGGCGTTCCACCCCCTCTTGAGTCTGGGAGAGCACAGCGCCTAGCGCCACCCCGGAAGCGTCACAGGTGACCATGGTGGGCGCGGTCAAGCTGAAATGGGTCAGTGTGGGTGGGGACGTGAGCTGCCGTTTGATGATGCGCACAGCTTCGTGGCAGGCCGGCGTCCATTCCCATGTAACATCCTTCCTGAGCAGCCGGCGCAGGGGGGCCGTTGAGTCAGAGTAGTGTGGCATGAATCTGAGGTAGTAGGTGGCCATCCCCAGGAAGAAAGACAGCTGGGATGGCGACTGCGGCTCTGGCAGGGACAGAATGGCCTCAGTGTGGGACATAATCGGGGCGATGCCCTCCTTTGAGAGCCTGAAGCCCAGGCACTCAACCTCCTCAACCCCGAACATGCATTTCTCAGAGTTCAGTGTGACCCCATGCTGTTCGAAACGCCGAAAGACCTGCTCCAGGCGATCGTCATGCAGTGCGGTGGTGGGGGCATGCACCACCACGTCATCCAGGTAGATGGAGATGCCCTGGATACCTGCCAGTATGAGTGACATTATCTTCTGAAAACAGCTCGGGGCTGATGAGAGTCCAAATGCCATGCGTTTAAATCTGAAGACCCCCACGTGCGTGACAAACGCTGTAAGGTCCATGCTGGCAGGAGCCAGAGGGACCTGCAGGTAGCCGTTACGTAAGTCCATCTTACTGAAAACAGTGGAGCCGTGGAAATGGCTAGTGAGCTCCTCAGCCGTAGGTAGGGGGTACTTATCAGGGATGATGGCTTTGTTCACATCTGTGAGGTCGACACAGAGTCGCAGTCCACCCCCCCTTCTCTTTGCTATCACCAGGGTTAGCCGCTGCTTCCAAAGGGACGTGACTGAAGAAGCGGTCATATGTGCATTTGTTCAGGATTGACACTTTCGCTCCTGTGTCCACGAGGAGTGGAATGAGAGTCGTGCCCACACGGCATGTGCAGAGCTTGAACGAAGGCGCGTGAGGTCTGTACAGTGTTTATGGGAACAGCAGCAGTATTATGGCGCGCAGGAGAGGAGCGACAGCAGCGTGCAAAATGGTTCAACTTGTTGCAGTTACGACAACGTTTCCCCGGGGCAGGACATGTCTGATCCCTGGTTGTGTGTTTAGTGGAGCCACAGTTGCCACAGCTCTTGTGCCCACTTCCCTGGGCCCCCTGTCCACTCTCTGTACATCCAAACTGTCACTCACCCCGTCAGCCGTCTCTGCAGGCTCCGTGTGCTGAACTGACGGTGGGTGTTTATGATGTCACAGGGTCGTGCACAGCGGCCGAACTTGCGCGCCTCCATTAGGGCCGTTTCCAACTGTTTTCCATTCACTAAAGCGTCCGCTAGTGTCGTGGAGTCTGGCTCTAGTAAAAGTCTCTCCCTCAGTTGGTTACATGACGTTTTTTCTATTAACTGGTCAACTGTAAGTCCATCCTCCAAAGCCCCAAAATCACAGAGTCTAGCCAGCTCACGTAATGCTGATACATAGTGGGCAACGCTCTCACCCGGCTTTTGGGTTCTCTGACGAAACTCAAAACGGTGCATCTGCCGGCTCCTTCCGGAGCTAAAGTGAGCCTTCAAGGCGGCCGTGGCTGTGACGTACTTATCATCCGATAAGGTGAGCGTGGCGAAGATCCGTTGTCCCTCCTGCCCGAGACAATGGCGCAGGAGCGCGCACTTCCTCGCCTCCGCTAAGTCCGAGTGTCCCTGTCAGTACCCGATCCGTTCCACCTGCACAATCCGTTCTGCGCATGTGCAAGATGACACGTATGCCATGACGTAGGCGCAGATGATAATGCTGCGTTCATGCCACCTCGAAATAACAGGCACCGCCCCACTGGTTACGTTGTTTCTGCAGCTAGATTCAGTCTAAAATAACGTTAAGTCAAACTTAATGGGAAAAGCAGGCTACAGCTAAATTAAGACATTACAGTAATAACAATAAAGACAAGTATTGAGTGATTGTATTTTAAATGAGCACAAGTAAAGTAGAACTGACGTAACAGCTGTTATATATGTTAACGTTTATTTTCAAGTTTTATTTTGAGGGTCTTTTAAAGTTTACATGCTGTCTCAGCTAGCGGTTAGCCGAATTAGCTGTTAGCTAAACTAACGTTAGCTTAACTGTGGAGGCTAACGGCAGACCGCTGCAATCAGCTAGCGGTTAGCCAAATTAACCGTTAGCTAAACTAACGTTAGCTTCCCGGTGGAGGCTAACGGCAGTCCGCTATAATCACCTAGCGGTCCGCCGAATTAACCGTTAGCTACCGCTATAATCACCTAGCGGTCCGCCGAATTAGCTATTAGCTAACTAACGTTAGCTAATAGTTCTTGCGCATGCGCAGAACGGATCGTGCAGGTGGAAGCGGTGCCGTTATTCCAAGGTGGTGGTGGAATGAACGCAGCATTATCATCTGCGCCTACGTCATGGCATACGTGTCATCTTGCACATGCGCAGAACGGATTGTGCAGGTGGAACGGATCGGGTACTGACAGTCCCAAAGCCAGCAAATAATCCTCAAACGACGTCAGCCAGCGATCCCAGGAGACAGCGGGATCACCAGGAACAGGCAGGAAAGGTGGCGGTGGTGGTAAGACGAGTTCAGACATCCTCGTTCGCCAAATATTATGTTTGTGTAGGACTCAATAACCACACCGTGTAGCTCCGTTCATGTTTCGTTTACTGAACTGCCGCCAACCTTACTTTTACGACCCTTGCCGTAAAACACTGCTGTAAGCCTTAAAGGCACAGTAACTTGTCACCTGCAGTGCATAACATAACAGAGTCCAACCGGACACAATACTGAACGTTTTACAGATATAACAGGGAGGTTGACAGGTTGATATGTGTCATATAGCCGACGGGCGACCGTTGACAGAAAACACCGTCGATATGATCAGTCGCGTCCCCGAGGTCCAAAAAACTGCCACAGAACACACCAAAAAGACGAGAGTAGACGAGACGTAATACATCTCCATAACAGCAGGCGGCGCTAATCTGTAATGTTGCCCAAGAAATGAAAACCGGCAGCTGATTGGACGAACGCGTCACATGGGTTTGTTTTCTCCGGATATTGAAAGCCAGACTGTCATGGCGGCCGTTCAGAATACGATCTCATATTGTACTAAAATAGTTAACTGAAACGTGTTTCTGAAAACATTTTAAGCGAGAAATAGGCCATGCAGTTGCTGAATCTGTCTTCATTTCAGCTCAACAAAGGTCAGTTTAAAAGATTTTCATCAGATTTTGAGAGACTGTAGTCACCTCATTGCGCTCCTCATTTCCGGGTGAGTCCCGATTTCCCTGCCGCCGACCGAACATGTCAGGTCGGCCAAAATGAACGCCGACAGCCCCCAAGACGGACGACGGCACGGGACACACTGAACAGATTTGAGTCACTGACCTCACCAGACTGTCCCACGGACGATAATCGGG